>NW_012137636.1:2793967-2883319 GCF_000956105.1 Propithecus coquereli | reverse complement strand
TTTCAGTACTCAAAAAAATCTTAAGTTTTTCCTTTCTTTACTCAGTCATTGTCTAGAACAGGGCCTGGCAGACAATAGAGGTTCAATTGACATTTGTTTAATGAATTCGAGTAGTAAGGAAGGTGAAATCTGTCCAGACATTGAGTATGTGAATTACCTTTGGCCTTGCTTTGACTATACTAATGTAATTGTCTAATTCCTTTTCAGATCTATAGCTTCAGGCTAATTGATGTACACAGCTTCCAATCTAATTCCTAGGCTTTCACTTAATGTATCGCTTTCCTATTAAGATGATACCTTTTCCTACATCTGATGTCCACCTATCTGGTACTCCGAACTGATGGAATGCATGAACAAGCATAATTCTCATAGTTATCAACTTTCTTTATATATCTGTGAATACCTATTATCTAATGGTTTCTCCTGGTAGTTACCAATCCCATGTACAATACTCAAATCAAAGTTTCCTACCTGTACTTTCTGCCCAACTGATATCCAGCATTTGCTTTTTGACTATAGGAAGCTGTTATCAAGAGCAAAGAGTTTTGTAGGCAGATGAGAACAGTAGTCCAGCTGTGTTCAGTCATTGAAGGAAGGACTTTTACCCAGTTTTCTGGGTGATACAGACTAGAATCTCTGAGTTGGTGGTGCTATAAAATACAATATAATTCTATACTTTATCTCTCTTTTTGTATGCTTATTTAATTTACTATGAAGTTAGAAGATATTGAATATTATTAATACAGAGCCACCAGCCAACACCATTTTGAGCCAGAACTCCACTACTAGTATATTTTTAAAGTATTAGGATTTATTGTAAAAATCCAGCCAGAATCTAAGGCATTTATTTTGAATGAAGACACACTGCTGTTTTTTCTTATCATATACACCTC
Organism: Propithecus coquereli; assembly: GCF_000956105.1. Classification (NCBI taxonomy): domain Eukaryota; kingdom Metazoa; phylum Chordata; class Mammalia; order Primates; family Indriidae; genus Propithecus; species Propithecus coquereli. The sequence continues at coordinate 2,882,426 of NW_012137636.1, read as the reverse complement.
CTCCTGCACACTCTGAAATATAAATATGCCAAGATTAAATATTCACACTGTACACTCACTCCAGACAGTTGATAAAGGACTTTTGGAATTATTTATAAACATTTATTAAAGTAAAATAATAGCAACTATTGCCAAAAATAGCATCCCACCTAAGTACATTCACAACTGATGATCTCCCAAATCATGTAATGTTGACCCATATTTTCATTTTACTCTCCTGCTGACATGATATTCTTTTCAAAATCACTTCAGAGTTATCAACTCCTCTCTCTCACGAATTCCCAGTCCAATTAGCAAACCCTTGTGTATCCTATTACACTATCTTTTATAGCGTCTTGCTGAGTTCCATGTCCAGCATAATCTACTTCTAGTCTGTGGTTCTTCCCATAGGAATGCTTTTTACAAATTCTTAAATGTCAAAGAATTTATTTTCAAAATAAAAACTGACAAACAAGTTGTAGAAAAATGTGCATATTTCTCCCAAGAAAGATAACTGCAAAATGTAGGAAAAACTCATAGACGTCTGATTTATCATCTACAACAATCCTGCTTTACATATTGGCCTCAGCTAATCCCAAATTTCTTCCCTTCATAATTGCAAAATCATAGCTGAGGAAACTGCCTTGGCTATAGAACCAAAAGCAAGGAAATGCTAGATTAAAAAACTAGGAAGACATAGGCTATACATAGTTGTATATTTTTTATTTAAAACATTTTAGCAGCCATCTTACTGATCAATTTTTTCACCCTCAATTGGCATTTTTTTTAAAGCAGTTAACATAGTCCAAACTGCTGCATTTACTGTTTTTAGATCCTTGTTTTTCTTTGTTTGAACAATGGCTGTAATCATGTTTTCTCAGGTCTCTTAGAAGTTGCACGAATAAGAAGTAGCAGATAGTTCTGTCCCATGCATTCTAAAAGCAGATTTCTCATGTGGCAAGACAAGAAAGGAAAAAAAAAATCACTGAACCTAAAATGAGGCCCTGTATCTGAGCCCCTGTGAGGTCATGTCTGCACAGCAGATTGGAGTCCTGCTGAAGTTTTTCTAATGGAGGCAGGAGTGATTTGGTGAAGACATAAAGGGGCCTTGAGAGGGGACTGTCAACTTTTTCTTAGGTGTCAAGACAGTTCAAAAAAACAAAATAATCATCCAATCAGCTCCCCCACCACCACCCCAGCTTGTCCAGGACAGAGATGGAGTTGAGACTCGTCTAAATCACCTCCACAGCTTTCCTCTGTCCCTTTTAAAAATAGGTGTTGACATGACAATTAGGACTTTCTAGTTCTTACCATCATCACTGGAAAAAGTACAAAGTTGGCCAAATGTGTTTCTTAAAAGTTTATTTTCAATCGAAACCCAAGGTGAATTGTGCCTACAGTGTCATCAGTTGGATCATCCTGTGAATATAAATATCAGAAGATACATCTACACCTGCCTGCGTGTTTGGAAGAAATGGTTAATTTCAAAATCGGCAGAAGAATTTGTCAGGACAAAGCCTCTCTTTGTCCTGTGCATTGCCTCACCAGACCATTTTGGTGGAGAAAGACCCACAGAGCATGGCCTGAGGGCCGAGAGAGACAGAGGGAAATAATCTGCTCTGCCTCACAAGTTCCAGCTTGGATTTCCAGGGTAGTTCCCAGAAGAAGGATAGCAGGTCTCAGGATAGGGAAAAAGGCGGGTAGATGGCAGAGAGTGGAGAGAGACGGACCCCAAAGAAGTGGCTGGAGGTTGAAAGCTGAAGAGAAGATAATCTCCCAGACGTTTCCCATGGTAGGTACGATGGAGATACTTTTAGTACCCAAATTGTTTAATATCTAGACTTCAGTTCTTTGTTATGTGATATAGTTGATTCTTTTTGTGTGCCATAGTTATGTCCTATCAAGTTTCTGCAAACACTAAATTGGTGAATATTGAGCCATTGTTCCCAGGGAAGGATAGGGTTAGGTCCTGCAAGACTCTGGTCACAGCAACATTTTGACCAACTGACCAATATGTGACCTTGCTGTGTGTTTCTGTTTAAGGACACCTTATTTAATATATATTGTTCATTCGTTAACATCGAACTCACTGCCAACAGCGCTATAACTCATGTTTGCACAAAGCTTATTTAATGCACATATTTTCTCCATGAGGCACGTCACAGCTTTCTTGCACTGAAGAACACCAGACAGTCCTTCGGCACTATCCTTGAGGGCCACTTTAAACAGCAAAACCACCAGCAAAAAACACAGAAATGCAAAAACCTGGTACTAAGTACACACTTGTTTACAGTTTGAGAGCTAAAACAAGAAGGCAGAGCATTGTTCAACCTCAGCTTGGAACGTGTGTTGGGCAACTTGATTTTTTGCTATTCTGCCAGTGTCCACGAATCACCGTAAAAGCTTTAGGAGTATTGATTTTGGGGTTACAAATGAATTTTAGGGAGTAGATGAATTCACAAGTGCAGGATTTATGAATAATGAGGATTGATTGTATTTTGACTTAATCTTTCCTCAATGTGGCCTCCAAATGTTAGTAAATACTTCACACAATGTCAATGGAGATACTTAGGAGAAAGGCAGGAGCAAAGGTGATGTCCCATATCTGGGTAGATGCAGGTCAGAGTTCCTAATGAGTAGTTAACACTTAGTAATTATTGTTGTTGTTATTCTTAATATTTCACGAGGGGAGTGAGACAGCAACCCTCTTTTCCACATGCACCTTATAATGCATATTTCCCCTTCACAATTATGCTTAATATTTTAAAATAATTTCAACTATATGAAGGTGAGACTTGCGTGTGTACATCTGTGTAGGAGAGAAACATGCAAAATGACCTGCTCAGCCTAAACTCCGCAAGGAGGGTGTTGGCATCAGAGTCCTTGTTGATATTTGCCCCTATTTCTGCCTCCTTTAGGCCCGGCTCCCCCACTTCTTATAAGACGCTATCTGAAAAAGACTCTTGCATTTGTTATTCACATCTTAGTAAATTCAAACATCCTTCTACTATCTCATTTGTATCATTTAGTAATCCACTTTTCCCTTCTTCCTTCCTTCCTTCCTTCCTTCCTTCCTTCCTTCCTTCCTTCCTTCCTTCCTTCCATTTATTGAAATCTTTAATATATCAAGCAGCTTGCTAAGTTCTATGGGACAGCCAAACATGACTGCTTAGATCCATAAAGAAAATATGAGAAGAAGAAGTAAAAATAAGACTAAACAATGTATGTTGAAGGTAGGTTAAAGTATGACTTCCAGGTATTGTTTTACTTCTACAAATATTTACAGTTTAAGAACTTTTTCATTGTGAGATTAAAAACTTTTGCTCTTTCCCCTCAAATTTTAGAAATCATCGTCAAGTCTATGTGAGCAATTTCTCTTTAAAAAATGAGACATTAACAAATGACAGGCCAGGTATTGTGGCTCATGTATGTCATCCTAGCACTTGGGGAGTCTGAGGCAGGAGGATCACTTGAGGCTACTAGTTCAAGACCAGCCTGAGCAACATAGAGAAATCTCATCCCTGCAACAAATACAAAACTTAGCCAGGCATAGTGGCACACACCTGTATCCTCAGCTACTCACTGAGGCAGGAGGGTCACTTAAGCCCAGAAGTTTGAGGCTGCAGTGAGCTATGATGACACCAGCACACTCTAGCCTGGGCAACAGAGTGAGACCCTGCCTCAAAGCAAAACAAAACAAAACAAAACAAAACAAAAACAAATGACAGACAGAATTCTTATTATGTGCCACAAATGTGCTGGAAACAGGGGAAATAGCAGTGAACAAATAGACATTGTCTTCATGGAATCAAAGTCTAGCAGAGAGCAAAAAGATAAATAATCACACAAAAAAGTTTTAATCGTGGATGATCAGGGAGCTTGTTCTTCTAGAGGTAACCAGTGATGACTGAAATACAGTGCAAGGCATGATAGATATATCATAGATCCAGGTAGCTCTTTAAATATAGACACCTTCAAATTGAAAGTGTTCTGCCCTCTCACAGTCCCTTTTCGGGACTCTTTGTTAGAACAATGGATTTGTGGTTCTAGTCTTCTACTCTTAGGGATCCTGGCAATTTAGATCCCTAGCAAATAGAATTTGTTGACATGTAAAACCCAAAGTTCAAAGTTCTTGTCCAAGAAACTTACTGTGAATTTATTCCACGAGGACGCCTGTGTCAGCATTATCTCCAAATATGCTATTAAATCTACAAAATGCCTTCCTTTTCACCTAGGCAATTGCTGCAAAGACAGCAAGCCCCCGTTTTTTGTTTTGAGGGTCGGGCTTTTGGGTTGGGGGGGTTTTTTCCTTTTTTTTTTTTTTTTCTTCCACTTTTTTTTTTTTTTTTTTTTTTTTTTTTTTTTTTTTCTTGTCCGGTTAATTTTGGTTTGCGTTTTAAATTAATTATTTTTTTAGTGTAAGTATATCCTATTCAATATATACTTATGCTAGAAAATTCTTTGTTGTTTCTCTGAAATTCAAATTTACCTGGGCATCCTATAGTCTGTCTGGTAATCCTACCGTAAGATCTCTGGTAGCTCTGCATTCCATGATCATTTTTGTGCTGTGTCGGTCAGGGTTCAATCAAGGGAGTAGAACCACTGGGTTATAGAAAGAGACTTTGTACAGTAATTCGACCTTACACAATTGTGGAAAGAGTCAAAGGCAGAGTCACCACGCAGTCAACCTGAGAGGCCAAGGACTTCCAGCCACCAGGTGAAGCACAGGCTCCGCGGGAGGCCGATGGACAGCTGTGCCTCTGCTACAGCCTCTCAGCATCTGCTGTCAAGTGTCTGTGGGGCCGTGGTGCGAGTGGCGACCCTGCATCTGCCCAACACTGCACCTCACCACAACAGCCTGCAGAGAGTAATGGCTGCTGCTTCACTTCCACTTCCAAATATTGTCCGTGTTCCCTTTTTGTCCACTCTAACTCAGAATGATACAGAGAAGAGGATCTGGAAAACACAGCTCTGGCACAACCAACTTGGCACAGTACAAACACCATAGTTAGGCAATCCAGAGGAATCTATTGAAAAACTATTCAAATTAGTAACAGAATTCAGCAGGTAACAAGGAAACAAACTAGTAGTTTTCTTATATACCAGCAATAACGAATTAGACAATAGATTGAGAAAAATTCCAAATTTTCCCACTTGCCAACCTAAAATATAAAAACACTTAGAAATAATGTGAATAAGGATTGAGGTGCCTACGTGTAATAAACTTCAGTACTTTACTGAGGAACATTAAAATAAATTTATATAAATTTGGATAAATGGAAATATAAAACTTCTTGCATGGAAATTCAGTATTGTAGAGATGTCAATTTTTTACTTAATTTGTAAATGTGATACAATTCCAACAGAAATTTCAATGACATTATTTTTTTAGACCTCATCAAAATTATTTTAAAATTCATCCGAAGGAATAAACAAGGGAGAATAACTAAGAACATTTAAAAGGAAAGAATAATGAGGATGAGTTTGTGTTCCCCGATGTTAAGACATACCACAAAGTTCCAATTAGCGAAACAATACAATACTGACACCTAAAGAGACAGACATGCCAGTCACTGGAGTGGAATACCATGATAAGCAGATACATAAAAATTATTTGATAAAAGTGGCATTTCAAATCACTGGGTAATTACTATATTATTCAATAAATGATACTGGGGCAAATGGCTAAACCATTTAGAGAAAATGAAGATGAAGTCTGAAATAATCTAACAAAAAAGTTTTCGGATGGCTTCAAGATGTGAAATACCAGAAAAATACATATCAATATTGTGAATGCAAGTGTATTTAATTTTAAGGTAGAGAAGACTTTTTAAAATGTGGTGTCACGGGCAGAAATCATAAAGGAAAGATCAATGGATTTATTGCATAAAAATTTAAAACTGCATAGCAAACAGAACAAAAGAAAAACAACCCACAAACAAAATGACAAACTGGGAAAAAGCATTTATAATATTTTTGACAGAGGGTTAATATTCTTAATGTATATATATATATTTTTTACAAATAAACAAGAACATAGAAAAAAGTTAAAAGGTATGAGCAAGCACAATGGACTGAATGTTTATGTCCCCCAAATTTATATGTTGAAACTCCAATCCCCAATGTGATGGTATTTGGAGCTGAGGCCTTCAGGAAGTAATTAGGTCTGAGGGTGAAGCCCTCATGATAGGATTAGTGCCCTTTTAAGAAGGGACGTGAAAGAGCTTGCCCCTCTCTCTCTGCTCTCCACCATGTGAGGGCACAGCAAGAAGACAGCCATTTGCAAACAGGAAGGGGCCCTCGCCAGCCTCTGGAATGCTGACACCTTTATCCTGAACTTCCCAGTATCCAGAACTGTGGGAAATAAATGTTTACTGTTCAAGCCACCTAGTCTGTGGTCTATCTGTTATAGTAGCCTGAACTGAATAAGACAGCAAATAAACCTCTCCCCTCCAAAGTATAGCTAAAGGCAACAAAAAAATAAACAAAATAAAATAGTCACTTAGTAATCAAATAAGTGAAAATTAGAATGAGATAACTTTCTACCCATCAAATGGGCAAAAATGAAGGGAAAAATAAAATAACATCCACTATCCATCGGTTATGCTGGGGAAATGAGTCTACATCTACTGCACGTGGGGAGTGAACTGACACATGTATTTAAAGGGCAATTCAGCAAGGGTAAGATTCCAAATGTCCACAGTGGAAATCAAGTGTCTCGAAAATGTGCACACCCTTTGCTCCTTCTAGTATTTTTTTTTCCCTAAGGAAATGATCATCAATGTACATCTTTAACTACAAGAATTTTTATCACAGCTTCGTTTAAAAATAAGTGCCCAACCTTATAAGGGTTGGTCCAGTAAAGGATGGTGAATGCATAAATGGAATACTGTTTTAGCCATTAAAATGTTGTTTTAATACATGGAAAGGTGTCCACGATATACAATGTAATTACGTGAAAAATCAGTTTATAAATAATGTCTTCAGTCTTTCATGGTTATCGATTACTTTAGTACATATTTATTAAGTTTTAACATGCGCCATGCACTAGACAGTGAAAACATAAATAGTATTATAATAGTTGCCGACCTATTTTTTAACTATATACATACAGAAATATAAGTCACACCACAGAAAGAGAGAGAGAGAGAAAATACTGGAAGGATATCCATCAAAATATTAATAGTAAATATCTCTGGATACATGTGATTTTCATTTCCACTACTGAATTCTGGTTTCTTAATTTTGTGCAGTGACTTGCTTACTTTTGTAATCATACAAAACATAAAAAATTGGTTATCATTTTCCTGTTTCACTTCTTTTCTTTCTACATTCTTTAAGCCATCTCCCTTCCCCACCCTGTGCGATATTTGGGTGTGGAATCGGAACAAGAAATCCACTGCACCCAAAGCAGGAAAGCGGCCCAAGACCGAAGCTGAGGCTGAAGAACTTCAAAAGCCTCACTCCGGGTAGAGTAACTTCCTAGTCATCCATAAAGGAAGGAGGATGGCACGTATTTGGGTTCTCAGAGACTCAACACACAACCGCAGCCTCTCGTGACCATCCCCTTCTGTCCACTCCCACTGCCGATGTCCATCTAGCTCCCTGTGGCCGCTTCTTCCCGCCTCCAGCCCTGCCATGTCGCACGCTCCCCGCGGATGCATAGTCAGTGCCAGCTCCTCAGCCTGGCGCTCAGGGCCCTCCGTGCGGCCCCTGCCCACTGGCCCCATTTCTTCACTGCTCTTTTCAGCGCAGCCCCACCAGACTGCCTCCTGCCCCGTCACCCTGCCCTGCTCCGTCCTCCTCCGGTGGTTTTGCTCGTGCTCTGCCTGGCTGAAGGCATCGCATCACTCAGATCTGTTCAGCTCATGCCTTCCCCACAAGACTTCTTCAGCAGTCTTCCTGCCAGGTTTCCCCATTATCGCGTGTCTGTGCCCTGATTACAGCTCTCTCATCTCTGCCTGACGTTACAGCTCTTCGTGTGAGAGCTGTATTTTTTCTTTTTGTCTTCCACAGTGCACAGGAAGTCAGTCAGTGCACATTCACTCCACTGGATTTGCCGTGCTACGTGGGAATTAGCAGTTCTCAAAGGATTAGAGTGTATAAGTGTACTGTCCATGGCAGAGTCTAAATATTGTATTTTTTTAACAGAATAATACTTTATTTACACAGTGTTCTACCACTTACCTATAAATCTCTTTCACATAATGAAAGCCAGGCTTGGCAAATATTTTTATTTGTATTTTCCTGGGAAAACTGATTTATCTAATGTTACATGGATGGTCAGAGGGCAGAGTTGAAATATAAAATCTGATCTCTTCCTCCCCAATGTTGTACCTTTCCTTGAACTAAGTGGTTCAATTTAGAAGGGACCTCAAGATCTTGCAAAATGAAAGGGCATCATTTTAATATCCATTGTCATTGCAGAAATTCTGATGATAGGAGCTTTTTGGTTTGTTCAAGTCTGCATAGATTGGAGCTTATTTTGTGATTAATCCATTTGGCAAAGCAGCACTGTCAGTGCAAGACATGTGTGCCCTGGCCTATGCGGTGACCTCCAGGTATTTCTCCCTTCCCAGGTGGGGGCAGGGCCACCCTGCGTCACAGCTGACACTGCAGGCTTTGCCCGGCCTCCTTCCTGGAGGTCGCTGGACCCTGTATATTTTCCTACAGATGTCTCTGGCATTCGAGAGGCGAGTAAGCCCCACAGAGCCTGCTTGTTCACAGAGGGCCTTATCAGTTGTTGATGAGACCCTGTCTAGGCTCACAGACAGGCAGTTTCCTCCAGCTCCAGAGCCCGAGCCCGCTGTGGAGCCAGAAGAAGGTGATAAGCCTCCGAGAAGATTTTTTAGGAGCCTTGCCTATCTTTCACACCAAGTCGCCAGGGTACATTTTCCATGGTCGCCATTTACAGATAGGGTGGCTGCTCTCGGATAAGGCTATGGGCAGGGGTGGGGGGGGGTGTCATTAAAGGCGGCAAATGGTTTTTCCAATTAGCTACCCTTAGGAATCCCCCAGGATCCCACAGGTTTTGTCATTGACAACTTTTTTTTTTTTTTTTAATTATAAAACTCCCTCCCCAGTCGGCCAAGTGAACTGTTTGCGGCTGGCTCCAAAGCAATCAGATGGGGTAGGCACAGAGCCTCAAAGAGTTGAGTCTTATTGAGAAGACTTAAACTGTTGGGAATATTCTGTCTGCAGCTGCCAGGCAGGAAGGCTGTGGTGATAGGGGTGGTGGGGCTGCCACGGAGAAGGCCAGTGCAAAGCCCAGTGACTCAGACTAGACAGGTTACAGGAAATGGGTTTACAGAACCTACCACAGACTGACTCCTTGATGGGGTCTTCCTGCCAAGTGTTGGGGCAAACACGGAGGAAAACACAAAGAAATGGGCCAGGTGCTTGGCTGGGAGGCAGAAGCAGAAGCAGAAGACAGTCTCTATTTCTGGGACTCTGAAAACCTATCTTCTCTTTGGACGCTTTTTTAAGAGCAGGAAATGAATGATGTGGATTTACAGCATTTATGGAAAGTGAAATGGGGGCTTCAAATTGTCTTTAGAAAATGCATTATTTTGATTTCTTATTTAGATAAGTAAATATGTGTTCCAGGCTTTACAAAGAGAACTGAAGTACAATTGATTTAAAAATCATGTTTTAAAGTATTTATTAAGTGCCTAGGCATTGACAAGGAGATTGTCTACATTGTCTTATTTAATTGTTCTCATTACCGTTTTCCATTGAAGAAACTGAGGCACAGGGAGTTAAGCCACATGCCCAGTGTTACACACCAGTAAGGGACAGAGTTGAGATTTCAGTTGGTCATCTCTTTCCTCCATTCATGCTGCCTTTAGTGTTTTAACTGTTGGTTTGTTTGGGCCATTCCCCCAAAGAGCAAACACAGAATGTAGCCGTGACATTTGTAATAATACATCGGTGTGTGTGTTGGTGGGTGGGGGACAGTGGGTGGCAGTTGTGTAAGGTGGACTGCTCTGGCATGGAGCTATTTCATAATATGCCATCCGAAAGACGGCTCTCTTTCTTGAAGTTTTCCAAGTGATAACACCCAGACTATTATCACCGCTTTTAAACACACTTGGCATGTTTTTCCCAATGTTGACTCACGTCATAATCTCGCTAACATGTCTCAGATACCAGGGTGTGGAGCAGGCAGTTTGGGTCCAGCTCACATACTTTGGTGTGATGATGCTTGTACTGCTCGCATAAGGTGACAGGCACATTGAATATGGGCAAGAAGCAGTAGCCGTAATTGTCATTATCATCATTATCGTTGTTTGCAACAAGCAGCAATGTGCGAGAATGGACTAGGCCTTTTACTACAAAAAGAAATACATAAGCAGAGTAAAAATGAAGAACACACATGATGGTCCTTTATTTAAGGACCCAACCAGTCACAGAGAAACAGTGCTGGTAGCCTGTAGGACCAGCAATTGTAAATACAATTTGTAAATGCAGTTGCCGGGCATTGGTCCCATTCCTCCATGGCTGAAGCTTGGACACTCTTCTTTATTTTTTTTTTTTTTTTTTTTTATCTTAAGAAACCTGAACCTTGGGGATACAGATATAGGTAGAAATGCCTTTTTGCTCTTACTGGAAGAAAAAAATAATTAATGATGTTCAGAGTAGGCTCCGAGACTAATACAGTATTTGCCTTCCTGTCCAGCTTCCTGTATTTTGGAACTTGATCACTCAGGGTAACCACCCACACGACCACAACTACTCACGCTCTATGTAAAATTCCACACTGAAACTTGAGTTTTTGGTTTACTTTGTAGGAGAAAAGTAGGTGTCAACAGCCACAGCTCCCAGTATTAGCTCTTGGCCACTGGATGCCGCCGAGTCCCAAGCAACTCTCTTCTAAAGAGACGACATAGGCCTGGCTGAAATGGTCGTAATATTGCTTCGAGACCTCATGTGCCCTTTGAACTTTAAGGACAGACTCTGCCACTAAAGGTGCCTCAGGAATCATTTCATAACATCAGTGATTTTTCATTTCAGGACAGTGCTGGCAGAAGTATTAGATACTTTGGTGTTTGTGCAAAGTGCCAAGCCCTTGCCAAGTCTGGATTCACTTAGAATAGTAACAAGGCCAGGACAGGGTGGGTGGTGAGCATATAGATGTCTGTTTTATAGGTGAGGAAATAGAAGAAGAGAGAAGGTTACCCCTGGAGCTGCAGGTTCTGGATCCTGGAGATCACACTGCCCGGGTTTGTCTGGCTGTGTATTTAGCATACACAGCGTGATAGACTATGGGGAGGAGTTGTATTTCCCAGCTTTGTGCTCCACTCTGGGTAGTTTGGCTCGTGGGGGACACTAAGGCAGTGGTTTTAGTATTCCCAGGGCCCGTCAGCCTGAGACTCAATACCCTCTCTTGACCACTAACGCTGGCCACGCAAATGTCATGCCTCTCTTGCTTCTGGTACAACGTCGCCCCAGAGATCTCTCTCTCACCGAGATGGAATGCAGCAAATTGCCCCCTGGGGAATCCCCGCTGCTGGAGTTACTACGTGTCCTAGCATTTATGAGTCTTCCTTTTCACATATTTTTTACTAGTAATGTTGTGGGAAATAGAAATTATCCATTGGAAAAATAAATACAATTCATAATTTTCTTTCTCTATAAATGAAAGGCATCTTTCATCCATTGTTTAATCAACCAGAAATTCAGTAACCAAAAAGTTTTAAAACATATAGGTTGCTTTAACAAAAATAAGAAGACAAATAATAAAGTAAACACGTCTTTATTGGGAAATTTTTTTAAAAAGCAACTTTCAGAGTATGCAATAGTAGGGCCAGTATGCTTTCTACTTAATACCCAAATCAGGGTTTCTTAAAGTATGCAGCTGGGGACCACCAGGCATCAGAGGCCCTTGCAGGGAGGACCCCATTTCACTGAATCAGAAACTCTAGAAAACCTCTGCCCTGCCCCTCCTGCATCTGCAGAACTGTACCAAGATCCTGAAGCATAAGAATTCTCCAAACTCCTTCAGAATCATTCAGTCTCATTTGAATGGTAAATGCGGTTCATTGCCCTTCCTACTCTGAGAATTGTTTAGCTCTTTGGTGCAAATGACATAATTCAGCCAACCGAACTATTGGGTTTCCCAGAGCTCTCAGATTCCCTACCATTCTGGAAAAGCTGGAGGCTTTCTGTAAGTGTGAAAAAGGAAGGTGATTTCTTTTTTCCTTTTCCAAATTTCCCTGTTACTTTCAATGGATGTCAAAAATGGCCTCAGTTTTGTTCAATGCTCGAGTGTAGGCCATTTAAAATTTTCCTTTCTCCTTCTGATTTCAAAATTTAAAGTCAATATTTATTTTTAAAAATCCATGTTTTAAGCAACTCAAGTATCTATCAATGGACTAATGGATAAACAAGATGTGGTATATACATACAATTGAATATTATTTGGTCATAAAAAAGAGAGATTCTGACACATGCTACAATATAGATAAAGCTTGAGGACATCATGCTAAGTGAAATAAGCCAGACCCAAAAAGACAAATGCTGTGTGATTCCATTTACATGAGGTACTTAGAGTAGGCAAACTCATAAAGACAGAAAGTTGCGTGGTGGTTGCCAGAGGCTGGAGAGAGGGAACGGGGAGGTAGTGTTGAATAGCTATGGAGTGTTCACCAAGGAAGATGAAAAAGTTCTGGAGATGGCTGATGGTGATGGCTACACAAATGTGTGAATGTATTTGATGCCATTTATAAATGATTAATATGATAAATTTTATTTTATATTTGTGTTACTACAATTTTAAAAAACCTATGTAGTATGAGTGTGTGTCATCCCTTAACTGTGGTTCATCTGATTCTGAATGGAGATGCGGTTCTCTCCCCAGCACCGCGGGGTTTCCAGCGGGGTGTGCTGGCCAGCGGACGCCGGAGTGCAGCGCCTGCAGTCGGTATCCCTGATGTCCAGGACACTTAACAGAGGCTTTTTCCTGGGTCCGTGTTCCTGGCAAAGTGATAATGCTCCTAATTAGCACAGAGACCTGCGTCCAGACAGCCTGACAGGCTGGGCTCCTGGATGCCGGGATGGGGAGGGAGGCCGGAGGAGGGCTCCCCTGCAGGACCCCGGCCGGCCAGGAGTGGCTGAGCACCCAGCAGCGGGGAGGCAGGGGCAGAGCTAGATAGTGATGGCAAGAGGAGAATATTTTGCTGATAGAACAGAGATGTATTTTAGACCAATATGTCTTAATCTCACGGCCAGAGAAAAGTGCTTTCAGGACAAGCTGAATTAATTTAGTGTCCTCTGTGCTCTTCCTCCAATGAGGACCCAGGAAGGCTGCAAAGGAGTCTCCCCCCACCCAGCTCTCTGCTCTTTCTGGTTTTCTCTCATAATGAAAGCCCATGAAGACCTTGCTGAATAATTGAAAACATTGCAGAAGTTCGTCTTCCACGGTGTGGCATGCAGTCCTTTTTATTCCCCTGGGACAGGCCCTTGAATTTTGGAGACTGTGTCCCTCACTGATCCCTATGATGCTTTAGTGGATTGAACAGTGTCCCCCCCAACATGTCTACCCAGAACCTGTGCATGTCACCTTATTTGGAAAAAGGGTCTTTGCAGCAGTAATTAAGGATCTCAAAATAACATCATCCTCGATTATCCAGGCGGGCCCTAAATCCAAGGACGAGTGTCCATATAAGGAAGAAGGAGACTTGAGACATGGAGGAGAAGACCAAGTAAATATGGACACAGAGATTGGAATGATGCAGCCACAAACCAAGGAACTGCTGGAGCCACCAGAAGCTGAAAGGGGCAAGGATGAATTGTCCCCTAGAACCTTCAGAGGGAGTGTGACCATGCTGACACCTTGATTTTGGACTTTCAGCCTCCAGAATTAAGGTGAAATTAATTCCCGTTGTTTCAAGCCACTTATGTTTGTGGTCATTTGTTACAGCAGTGCTAGGAAATGAACACGAATGCCAACACTTAAAACTAAAGTGGCAGTCTCCTTCGATGCTAATTATAGCAGGTGGGACTTGTACTTACTTTTCTTGAGAAAGGGCTGGGCTATGCGGTGTTGGAGCAGGGCCTTTTGAACTCTCCTGTGCACACCCACCACCTGGGGACCCTGTTGCAGGGCCATCTGTGAGACAGCAGGTCAGGGCTGAGGTCCGAGATTCTGCATTGCTAAGATGCTTCCCATGGCACAGATGTTGCTGACTGCACCACACTTCGAACCCACAAAAACTAGTGTGGCATACAGACTTTCAAACAATAAATGAGTGTGTTCACTGTGTTCTGCTGGGAGCCACTGGTTAGCACGCAGTCTTTGCTTGGGCCTCTTTATGCTCTTTACCTACATGTTGTGATTTTTATCACAGTAGTTGTCCTAGTGTGTTCTGTGCTCTGTAGAATGTCATTATCCATGATCTCTGCCCAACAAACATAGAATCAATCATCTGTTTTGCACAGAGGTCTTTGTATCTCATGTGTTAAACAAGAGGCTTGGACTAAGGTTGCTCAGGTTTCTTCCAGCTCAAACTTTCTTTGAGTATGGGATGCTTTTCATACAGAAAGTGGATTCTGTGGGTACCAGTTGTCCACCTATGTCTTCAAGCACCATCCTTTTCTTCCAGCTTGAGGCCTTTCTCCTCATTTTGCCCTGTACTAAGGACACAAAATATTCTGAAAGTGATAGGATACTCCTGTGTTCATTGCTGTTGTGGAGTTTTTCACTGATCAACTTAGGCAGCCCCAGTGAGTGGTAAGCTCTCTACTGAATAGCTAATCCCCATGTACTCGTTGTTGCTGAGCCTTTCTTATCTGCCCTCCATTTTCACGGGGAGGGTGGGCGTGTGTGTGCGTGTGTTTGTATGTGTGTGTGTGTAATAAACCTCACTAGTCTCATCCTCATTGAGGATGTGGTTGGCTTGTGCGTATAACTGGATGTGAATACTGACTGTGGTCCACAACACGTAACTGTGATCTGTGTTCCTTTAGTTCCATCCAGAAAACACCCATCTTTTGTTGCTCTGTGGGCATAAAATGACCACTGCCTTTATCAGAATGTCACTCCCTTAATATGTGATTTTTATAAAAAGCACTTTACTCCCAGGATTGACACTGTAGAATTTTGCAAAGATGCTGACGAGAGTCCCATAATCCCAGCAGGATAGCCATTTTCAAGAGTCACATTTCAGTTCCTCCAAATTCTTATTGGCTGACCACACTCCTAGAAGTAAGCATTTAAAAGATTTGGCTATTAAAAAAAAAAAACAAAAAAAACAAAAACAAAAAAAGAAATCCTGTTCAACGACAGATTCTACAGCTCACTGAAAATGCATTTACCTTCCTCACAGGTGTAGTGGATACCTCCTCACTGACCATGGGCAAGTCGGAATGGGGGGGCGTCACTAGAAGTGGAGTGAGGTAATGTTACACAGGTTCCCAAATATTTATACTGAAGAGTGAACAGGAACCACCTTCTTCACTTTACTTTGATTCATTTTGTTTTTCCTCACTGCCTCACGTCTCTTCCTGTTTTAGTCACATTTGTTTGGTGATGAAAACAGACCCTCACAAGATACCCCATAGCTATGGGATTGATAGTAGGAATCTGCCTGTGGGATCTGGGGACAGAGGCAAGTGCAGGACTGGTGTCCTTTCCTGATACCTTTGGCTCTATCTGCTTTGGGCTCTGCTCTCCACCGAGCAGCTTCCTCTGTCTGCTTCTCTGTCACTTAGGCTTACACATGGCTCTTTTCAGCCACCTGACTATTTTCTTGCTACATTTTGTTTCCCCTCTGACTGTATATGGCAAATTCTTTCCATATATTTTAGTTCAGATTCTCAGGAGAAATAATCTGATCATCTGAGGACCTTATCTTCTCATGGGGCCACTAGAAGATTTCAGGCCAGCCTCTGATTGGTGCTTCCAAATCATGTGACCCGGGGTCACATGACTTTCATTGACCTAGTCAACTGTGGCTGAGGTATCACAGGGTACAAACCATGGCCCAGGCAGCAAAGGGCTGAGGGCTGGGAAGATTCCTTGTGAAGAGGGTTTGGACAGGGCTGGCAATGACCCAGTTTGCAGGGCGCAGGCTTTCCTCATCTTACACTGAAAGGGCTTTACTTATAAAAGCCAACTGAGGAAATTCAGGGGTCTGGGGGTCACAGGGCACAGAGCTATACAGTAAGTACCACCCTCTTCCTGGTTTCAGTCTTCGAACATGAGAAGGGGTGAGGCCAGAGTGATGGAGAATGAAGCCGACCTTGAAAACAAGACCAAATAAGCATGTTTGAAAGCGAAAAATGAGCTGGTGCCCTTGTAGAGGCTCAGCCCGACACATGAAAACATCGTCAGGGAGAGAGACTGAGGCCTTGCTCAAGGTGGCGGTGTGAAAAGGCAGGAGGCAGCTCTCAGCTGTGAATGTGCGCTGCACACTTGGAAGCCAGTCAGGCCGCAGCCTGCCAGGCTGCACATCCAGGGTCATGGCGCTGTGTGAATTCCATTTGCAGGTTCCCTTTTTAAAAGGCAGAGCTGGTCTTCCTGGCTCTAATGGAGAAGAGCAGCCCTGAGTTTACAGCCAGAGAGGAGGAGGTTTCCCTGGCACTCGGGAGACTTTGATTTTCTGAGTTGAGTATCCACTTCGTTTCTGCTGTCGTCAAGCCCCCAGTCATTGCTACCTCCTTCCCCTTTTCTTTACTCCACTTGCTGGCCACTTTTACTAAAGATTTCTTACATTGGAATAGCAGCATGCGGCATCCAGAGTGACTTAAAAGCTAATTCAATAAACCTTCTGGAAGACAAAAAAGAATATCTGCACAACCTGAGGATAAGCAGAGATTTCTTAGGACACTGAAAACAATAACCATAAAAGATAAAAATAATAAATCGAACTTCATCAAAATTAAAACATTTTACTCATTGGAAGATACCATGGAGAAGATAAAAAGAAAAAGACTGAAAGGAATATTCCAAATATGTGTCCCTAACAGGGGACTTGCATCCAGAATATAGGCACGCCTTGCTTAATTGCGCTTCACAGATAATGCATTTTTTACAAATGGAAGGCTTGTGGCGATCTGTGTTAGTCAAGCAAGTTTATGGGTGCAATTTTTCCAACAGTATGTTCTCATTTTGTGTCTCTGTGTCATGCTTTGGTTACTTGCATTATTTCAAACTTTTCTGTTATTATATCTGTTACAGTGATCTGTGATCAGTGATCTTTGATGTTACCATTGTAGTTTATTGAGAGGACCTTGAACCGCACCCCTATAAGACAGGAAACAATTAATACATATTGTGTGTGTTCTGACTGCTGCACTAACTGATTGTTTCCCCATCTCTCTCCCTTTCCTTGGGCTTCTCTAATCCCAGAAACACCATATTGAAATTAGGCCAATTAATTACCCTACAGTGGCATCTAAGTGTTCAAGTGAAAGGAATAGTCACATATCTCTCACTTTAAATAAAAAACTAGAAATGATTAAGTTTAGTGAGGAAGACATGTCAAAAGCCGAGATAGGCTGAAGACCAGGTCTCTTGTGCCAAACAGTCACCAAGTTGTGCATGCAAAGGAGAAATCTTTGAAGGAAATTAAATGTGCTACTCCAGTGAACACACAAATGATAAGACAGTGAAACAGCCTTATTGCTGATATGGAGAAAGTTTGAGTGGTCTGGACAGAATATCAAACCAGCCGCAACATTCCCTTGAGCCAAAGGCTAATCCAGAGCAAGGCCCTAACTCTCTTCGATTGTATGAAGACTGGGAGAGGTGAGGAAGCTGCAGAAGAAAAGTTGGAAGCTAGTAGAGGTTGGTTCATGAGGTTTAAGGAAAGAAGCTGTCTTCACAACAAAAAAGTTCAAGGTGCAGCAGCAAATGCTGATGGAGAAGCTGCAGCAAGTTATCCAGAAGATTTAGCTAAGATCATTGATGAAGGTGGCTACATTATTCAACAAATTTTCAGTGTAGCTGAAACAGCCTTCTATTGGAAGAAGATGCCATCTAGGACTTTCATAGCCAGAGATAGAAGTCAATACCTGGCTTCAAAGTTTCAAAGGACATGCTGAGTCTCTTGTTAGGAAATAAGGCAGCTGGTTACTTTAGGTTGAAGTCAGTCCTTATTTACCATTCTGAAAATCCTAGAGTCCTTAAGAATGATGCTAAATCTACACTGCCTGTGCTCTATAAATGACACAACAAAGCCTGGATGACAGCACATCTGTTTATAGCATGGTTTACTGAATATTTTAAGCCCACCATTGAGACCTGCTGCTCAAAAAAAAAAATTCCTTCCAAAATATTACTACTCATTGACAATGCACCTGGTCTCCCAAGAGCTCTGATGGAGATGTAGAAGGAGATAAATGCTGTGTTTATGCCTGCTAACACAACATCCACTCTGCAGCCCATGGATCAAAGAGTCATTTCTACTTTTAAGTCTTATTGTTTAAGAAATACATTTTGTAAAACTGTAGCAGCCATAGACAGTGATTCCTCTGATGGATCTGGGCAAAGTCGATTGAAACACTTCTGGAAAGCATTCACCATTCTAGATAATATTAAGAACATTTGTGATTTATGGGAGAAGGTCAAAATATTAACATTAATAAAAGTTTGCAAGAAGG
This sequence comes from Propithecus coquereli, assembly GCF_000956105.1. Classification (NCBI taxonomy): domain Eukaryota; kingdom Metazoa; phylum Chordata; class Mammalia; order Primates; family Indriidae; genus Propithecus; species Propithecus coquereli. Next base: position 2,863,844 of record NW_012137636.1, on the reverse strand, counting down.
TGATTCCAACCCTCAAAAATGATTTGATGGGTTTAAGACTTCAGTGGAAGAAGGAATTACAGCTGTGGTGGACATAGCAAGAGAATTAGAAGTGGAGACTGAGGATGTGACTGAATTGCTGCAATCTCATGATCAAACTTGAACAGATGGGGAGATGATTCTTATGGATGAGCAAAGAAAGTGGTTTCTTAAGATAAAATCTACTCCTTGTGAAGATGCTGTCAACATTGCTAAAATGACAACAAAGGATTTAGGATATTACATAAACTTCTTAGGCAAAGCAGTGGCAGGGGTTGAGAGGATTGCCTCCAATTTGAAAGAAGTTCTACTGTGGGTAAAATGCTATCAAATAGCATTGCTTGCTACAGAGAAATCTTTCATGAAAGGAGGAGTCAACTGATGTAGTAAACCTCATTGTCGTTTAACTTTTAGAAATTGCCACAGGCACCTGATCAGTCAACAGCCACCAACATTGAAGCAATACCCTCTACCAGCAAAAAGAATATGGTTGAGGTGATGGATATCTAATCACCCTGATTTGATCATTACACATTATATACATATATTGAAATATCACATTGCACCCCACAAATATATACAATTTTTGTGTCAATTAAAAATAATAAAATCAAAAATAAAAAGATTATAACTCACTGAAAGTTCAGATGATTGTTAGCATTTTTTAGAAATAAAGTAGTTTCATTTAAGGTGTGTACATTGCTTTTTGAGACATAATGCTATCACACACTTAATAGACTACAGTATGGTATCCACATGACTTTTATGTGCACTGGGAAGCCAAAACATTCATGTGACTCACATTAATGTGATATTTGCTTTATTGCAATGGTCTGGAACCAAAACCACAATATCTCCAAGGTATGCCTGTATATAAAGAACACCTACAAATCAGTAATAAAAAGACAAATAATACAATAAAAAACAAAGATTGGGCAGACACTTTCCAAACACATAAATGGTCTGCAAACTCATGCAAAGTGCTCATTACTCATCAGGAAAATGCAAATTAGAAACCATAATGTGTTACTACTTCACAACCATTAGGATGGCTGTAATTACAAAGACTTACAATACCAAAAGTACAATTAACTGGATGTGGAAAAATGGAGCTTTCACATATTGCTGGTAGGTCAATGGTACAAATGGTACGACCACTTTGGGCAACTGCTGAGCTGTTCCCTAACTGTTAAGACTATCCATACCCTATGACTTATCAATTGCAGTCCTAGATATTTATCCGAAAGAAAGGAAAACATATGTCCACACAAAGATTCATTAAGAAATTTACAACAGTTTTATTCTTAATAGCAAGAAACTGTGAACAACTGAAATGTCCATCAACAGATGACTGGATAAACAATTGCTTGGTGCATTCATCTCATGAAATACTACTAACAATTTTAAAAATTCTAATACAAACAAAAATCTGATTGAATCTCAAAAAGATATATGCAAGACACAAAAGATTGCTTTCTTTGTGATTCTATTTATATGAGGTTGTAGAACTTGCAAAAAATAGTCAATAGTGATAGAATCAAGACAATGGTTTTCTCTTGGTGGTGCGTGTTGGAGCGAGTGTTTTGGGATGGGAGGAGATTGATGGCAAAGGGCCTGAGAAACTTTCTGGAGTGATGGCAATGTTTCATATTTTAAGTGAGATATTGATCACATGACATAGTGGATACTATGTGCTCTGCTCAGACGCACTCATCAGGGCTCACATACCCATGCTCCAGCTGCTGGGAATATCCACTGGGATAACGCACAACTGTGTTCCTCACTGGGCACTGCCCTTGGATGTAGGAAGTTGCTTTGCCCAGCCACCTCCCTTGCAAGGGCTGGGCCATGGCTAATGACTATCCAGTGCAGGGATTCCAAGGCCTGCCCCTTGCCTCACTCTGAGACACTCTGAAAGGCCATTCCTTCTTCAAAGCTCCACATACGGTTAGCTAAGGCCTCCTTTGCAACAACGTTTTGGGTCTCCCTCCTCGCAATCCTTCCTTCTTCGTTCCTTTACAGGTTTATCATTCAGGGCACACTCCAATAAATTTTCCATACCTATTTTTCCATTTTAGCATTTGTTTCCAGAAAATGGAAGCAGAAGTGGTCCTAGGATATGGACTTTAATATGGGATTTTAGAACTGGATAAATGGCCACAGGGCTGTCAGTGAGATCCCACCTCTAGTGGGAGGGGAGCACGAACAGTCCTTACCAGGCTGCGTGGTGTGATTGTTACAACTTGTCCTGGTGGTGGATGTGGTCAGGATGTCAGTGGAAGGGAGGCATTAGATGGTACACTTGAGTGCAATGAGTGAAATTGCAACCACAAGGACACATTGTGGCACTGAGTGGCTGTAGCTGCATGAGTGGATTCATCAAAGAAAGATAATGATCAACTCAGGATGATTAACCACCAATTCAAGGCAAAATAGGCAGGCTACAGGAGCTCCTAGGCAACATTTAAGGAAATTCTAATTTGCAGCTGGAGGGCAGACAGTATGAAGGATTGGGTACAGAATTTAACCATAAGAAGTGGAGCTTCAGAGAAGTTTGACTTCTCAGCCCAGCAGGTCTCCCTTTCAGAAGCCAGAACACTAGTTCAGGAGGAAGGGGATCCTGAAACTGGGGTCTGGGATACCTTCTGAAAATCCTGAGCTCCTAAATAACCCTGACTCCACTTGGCTGTAAGTGGCCTACTACCACTTGTTAGAAAATAGTGTGCCTCCCCTTGCTTGAAGATGATGCAGAAATCACAAGTGAAATATCCACTGTACAAAGCAATGTTTTTCCTGGGCAGGATCTCACCCCCGTCCCACACCATCCCCCTTACTGGCAATAAGACTGATAACAAGGGTCAAAGGTAGGATCTAGCTGATAAGTACTAGTAGGATCCTGGAATGTCTCCATGGATCTGGACCCTGAGTGTGCAGGAGCAAAAGAGGAGGAACATAAAGTTGGATAAAGGAGAGTGTGTTGATGTGGAGAACTCTCCAGTGACTGAGGATTTAACAGCCTGGCCAGGATCCTGGCGTCAGGGCTGATGTGTTGCTAGAATGGCCACTGGAAGCTTGAGAAAAGTGATGGCCTCCACTAGGTGAGGGAGCACTGGCAGAACTGCCACTGCAGTCAGGGAGGAAAGAGTCAAAGTCTCTAAGAGGTGGGTGTGCTAGAGCACATATCTTTCATAAGGCTGAAAAATGTCACCAACTGACCAAATTTTGGAGGACAGCCCAGAGAATGTGCTAGTGAGCGTGCTCTAGAATCGTTGAGCAGCTCACCGGTAACTGTCTTCATAGACCAGGGCTTCCCACAGGAGATGCTAATACAGAACTGGGCTCCTGATGCAATGGGGATGATAGGATCCCAAAATAATATAGGTCAGGTGGCAGCACTTTCAGAATCAAGGTGAGCACAATTATTGCAATAAACAGCAAAGGCAGAGTGGCAGCCAGACCAAGAAGGATGGACCGACAGACAGATAGAGGTGATTGATAGAGTACAGTGCTCCTAGGGCTGAGAGAGTTGGGCAACCAACAGAAGCATTGTTTTAATGTGTACAATAAAAAGAAATCAAGAACGAACGGTCAGGAGCCTGTGGACCGCAGCCCCCATGAAAATTCAAGATCCCTGGCTATTCTCAGACCTGAAACCCATCGACTGAAGCATGGGCCAGGTCTCTAGGAGGAACAATCTTGCAAGGCCACAACATGCATACTCAGTAGTAATTTTCCCAGTCACTCAGTAGTAATTTTCCCAGTTCTTTCTTAAAAATGGTCATTTATTCAGAAATTGTTGGACAGCCTAGGATCTTGACCTAGGGAGTTAACATTATGTCCAGGAGCCCCCAAAGCAACCATGGCCTACCTGTTAGAGTTGGGATGTATGGGTGCCAGATACTAATTGGAGCCCTGAACCTAGTCCAGCTAACCATGGGCTCACTGAGCCCCTCAAACCACCCAGCATCATTTTCCTAGTCCCTGCATGTGTAACTGGAATTGTCATACTTGGCAGTTGACATAACTCCTGCTCCTGGATTTTGCCACCCAAACTTCACTTTCCAGCTTGGATCATTGCTGCTCCAAGAAGAACTGCTTAGACTCAATCCCTTAGCTCTTCCCAGTCTTAGCTGCTTTGACTAACTGCTTAATCATCTAGATGTGGTCCTGAGACTACATCTGACCTGACCCCGGCCCAACAAGATGGACTTACCTGCCCCCAGGGGAGGCTGTACACTCTTTAGCCCAACAATCTAACCTTCCTATTCAAAGACAACCCACACTTGGTACATTTTCCATTTTTGCTTAAAGAGATATTAGAATGTGAGAAATGATATTGCACCCTAGGATCAAGGCTGAAAACACAGAAGAAAGACATCCCGGGTCCTACCAATGCAAGTGAAATCCAAATAAACATGTTCTATATACATACAACAACAAAAAGTAGGAATACATAATTGTTTGGAGATGAAATGGATAGCAGATTTGCTTTTTATTACCACTATCAATAAACAATAGTATTAGCTACAACTTGTTGAGCACCTACTATGCACCAAGAAAGTTCACATTTGTTCTCTCATCCAATCCTAATGAAAACCCTGTGAGTGAATGGTGGCCCATTTTATAAAGAAGGAAACTGAGGCTCAGCGAGCTGAGGGAAATGACCCAGAGCTCTAAAGCTTGTGGGAAGCAGTCAGAATTCCAGCCGGGTCTGCTGATACTGGAACCAGCGCTGTGCTGCCACACCAAACCGCATCCTGATTGTGGGGATTTGTAGCTCAAGCACCTCGGAGAAATCGCTTGACTTCCAGCAACTGGGCTTAAGAAAATATGCCTTTTCTTTCATGTTTTTGAAGACAGAATCCGTCATAAAGGGCATTCCTTTAAGACCTTCTGCTTTGAAGTGATAAAAGCTAGATTGAAGGAAGGCTCCCAGGCCCCTGGTCGGGGCTCACCCCTGCCCCGGGAGCTAGGAAATGTGATTTCTTCTGCCATCCCCTTCACTGACGGCATTTGCGCTGCTTCTTGGGTCTCCAATGATTTTTTTTCCTTAAGAAGAGAAGATAGCTTGGGTTAATTTCCAGTTCTCCACAATTTATCTGCACTGAGCGGGAAGAGTGTTGAGTGGGAAAGGGCTTCACTGTCCACGAGGGCCTCGCGGCTCTTCAACACCCACCACTTCTGCCTCATGTCAAAGGAAGGCAGATCGGTTTATTAAATAGCTGTCAAAGCGAATGAGCGAGCACCGAGAACACACAGAGGAGAGATTGGATTAGAGGGAGAGGACATGCCACACTAAACAAGGGCACAGATTTATGGCCCTGGCCATGCGGCCGTAGAAATGACGTCTGAGGTAGTAGATATGTGTGGGGGGCAGATGGGCCAAGGAAGTAAACTGTGATACTCAGAGGGGAGGACAGAGGAATAAGGTGCTTCCGGAGAGGCCATGCTTTTCCTTCCCAGCACTTGGAGCACTTGTGATTAGCACGTAAGTAACGGTGTGCTGACCATTACTTACTTGGTCAATGGCTCTCTTCTCCGCCAGAGTGTAAGCTTGCCCAGCGTAGGGGGTGGTTGAGCTTGTTCCCTTCTGGTTCCCAGTGAGCCTTGGCATCCCAGTGGGATGTGCCTGGAAGATCACTGTAGCTCCACTGAAGTCAGTAACTCATGGACTGTCACCAACTTAGTAGGTATCGACAGTGCTTTACTCACCCAAGGGCATTCTAATCGACACTTTCCTAGATCACCCACGTCCACTCTCCACAGCCCCATGGGTGGAAGGCCATTTGAACTAAAGAGAAGACAAAGTGACAGGTGATAACCCCCTCCTACCTCCTAGTCAATGTCACTTTAAGCCCACAGGAAAAGCACAGAGGTGTGGGCATAATGAACTGTTGCCGAGGGTACTTCGGAAGAATTGCTGGACTAGATTCGTGCCTGGAGGGGCCTAGACGATAGCTGAGGAGGAGAAGTAGCCATCACACTGCCTTCCCAGCATCTTTCTTTTATTGGCAATCATTGGGGACTCACTGTCCACACCTCTCCCCAACTGCTCACGTGCTGTGAGGGCAATGCCCGCACTCCTGGCTCTGGGGGTGGGGGCACCTGTACCGCCTGAGCTGACCAAGGTGACATCTGCTCACCGCAGCGAGTGCAGATAAATGGTGACGTGCTGCAGTTTGAGCCAACGAGAAGAGGAAGGCAGGTGCTGAAGGTTTCCTTACTCTCCTGAGAGAGCTTCTGGAACTGTCGTTCTTTTCCTCTCTGAATGTGGGAAAAGAAACCTACTCATTGCTTCTTTCTCTGACTCAGTTTCAAGTCAGTCTCTCCACCCGCATCTGACTGGTGGGAGCTAAATACACCCAGAGCCTCAGGTGCAAGGACTCTGGGACAGGCAGCCTCGGACTCTCCAGCTTCTTCAGTGTTGGAAGGTGCAGGAGGGGCTGGAATGATTACTGAATGGGCCAATCTGCAGCATCTTCCGTATCACCCTTGTCACTTTAAACCAGCTTATATTGGGTTTTCTGTTATGTGACACTTATGATCAAAATACTGATCACTTTTTTTAATTTAGAAGAGCCTTGAATATTAGGCAAAGGAGCTCAAAGTTTAACTATGGGGAATTGGGACTCTTTTTGAGTAGTGCGACGGTTTGGTTTGTCCCCTCCAAACCTTATGTTGAAATCTGATCTGCATCGTTGGAGGTGGAGCCTAATGGGGGACATTTGGGTCATGGGGGCAGATCCCTCATGAACAGATGAATGCTCTCGCTGGGGGTGAGCTCTTGCTCTCTTAGTTCCTGAGAGAGCTGGTTGTTAAAAGAAGGCTGGCACCTCGCCCCTCTCTCCCTTGCTTACTCTCTCGCCATGTGATCTCTGCACACACTGGCTCCCCTTCACCCTCCGCCGTGAGTGGAGCGGCCTGAAGCCCTCACCAGAAGCAGATGCTGGCACCATGTTTCTTGGATAGCCTCCAGAATTGTGAGCCAAATAAACCTCTTTTCTTTATAAATTACCCAGTCTAAGGCATTCCTTTATAGCAACACAAAACCGACTAAGACAAGTGGGAAAATGACATTCATGTTTCATGCTTGTTTTCTTTGCATTTATTTTAGGAAAACAATAACCTTATACAAGTGAGAAACTAGATGAATATTGGCAAGGGTGACTACTGCAACCACCTAAGTGTGAAAAGTGGTATCCTGGATGGGGCCAGTGGAGGTGGAAATAAACTCTCAGACTTGAGACGTGTCTCTAGGGAAGAATTGGTGGGAACTTGTGATTAGAATTCTTGTAGTTGTTTATATTAGAAATACTCAGATGCTGATTTAAGCAGAATGGGGGCTTAATTTCTGGGGCACAGTCTGACAGGGCCCAGGGCAGGGGAGCAGGGGTGCCAGTGCTCTCTGTCTCTGCTCTCTACAGCTTTCCTCTCACCTCTTTGTTCTCTTGTTGTATCCACAGACTGGTTTCCTCTGAATTCCCATGTCCCAGGGGGGAAACAAGGCCATGGGCAGCTGGTGGGTTTCTATGAAACTGCCTCTTTCTCTCCCATTTGACATTCCCATGGAAGGGACTCTGCTTGGCCCACCTGGTGTCTATGCTGACCCCTGCGTGCATCAGTCAGGGCCCGGGAGGAGGGAAGGAGCCGTTCACATGCACCAGGCTCACCTCTTCGGATCTGGGGAGGATGACTGTGATGTATGTTGACTTCATGGGCATCGGGCCTCCCCAGACTTGGTGCAATTGGATGTGGATTGGCCAGGGGTGGTTCTAACTGGTAAGGGAGAGGGAAATGCCCATCATGGCACTGAGGCTCCTGCTCTGAGTGACTGAGAGGATGTAGCATCATTTCCCTGGATGGGAGGGTAAGGTGCCCACAGTGGACTTAAATGGGAACATTCGGAATGTGGAGTACTATGGGCTAGGCAGAAGCACTTGAGGATTGAGATGGTTGAGCATGGCATCGATGGCTTCGCCCATGTTTGAAGTGACCTGAAGATCCTTTCAATCCCAGTGAAATGGAGGTTTGAATGCAGACAAGGCCAGTTTGGGGACAATCAGGCATCTGTGAGATTAGGGAAAACCTGAGGGTTAGGGGAGCTCCCAGGGGCTCCCTCAGGGAGAACCACCCTCTTTGGTCCCAGAACGTAGGCCTGAGCCCCGGGACCATACTCAAATGTGGGGAAGGCAGGGCGGGGAACCGTTGCCTGTTGGCCTTGTGCCTTGGAGAAAGAAGAGATGTTAGGTGTGGGCCAGGCCTGAGAAGGGAAGCTGTTAACACTTTAAACCATGAGTGATTATAAGCAAAATGGGGAGCTAGGCCCAGGGGAGCAAGAGTGGATGACTTGTGCTGTTCTACCCAACACCAACAGCAGATGTTACTGATTGACCCAGGAACTATTTCCCAGAGAGCCCAGAGGGTGTCCTCAGCACAGGCCTTTAGGCAGCCTTTGACCATCCGTTAGTCCTGGACGGGCTGTGCTTGCAACCCTGATGCAGGCCACGGCTGGCAGGGGGAGGCAGGCGGGTCTGGGCCAACATGGCTGATCTCTGCTTCTTGTGGAAAGCTAGGAGAGTTGTAAAAACAGTAAGCGTGACTCCAACATGAAGTTCTGGTCTAGATGTGAAGGTGGCTTAACCTTCTAACTGGTGTTGGTTTAGTGTGGAGATTTTACAAAGTGCTTGTTCACTAAATGTCATTTCATCCTCACCGCAGCACTGCAGGACTAGCTGCTGTCATTGGTGCAGCATCTGCTACTCACATTTTATAGACCAGGGAGCTGAGACCCAAAGAAGAGAAATGTCCTATCCAAGTTCCCCCAGCTGGAACCCCTCTCCTGGTTCACCTACAATTGGATATTCTGACTCCTGGTTAGGGTTCTTTCCACTACCCCTAAAATAGTTTGGTTTGAGAGCCCATTCTTCTAGTGAGTTTCTCAGTAAAGAGAATTTTCCCCAAGATCTATTCAGGTGATAGCCCAGCAGAGTCTTTCTTCTCCAAGGGTGGTCTGCATTAGTGGCATCAGCATCCCCTGGGAGCTGGGCACAAAGGCAGAGTACCCAGCTCCATCCCAGACCTCCCAGAGCAGAGTCTGCATTTTAGCAAGACCCCCAGGGAATTTGTGTGCATGGTAAAGTCTGAGATGTTTGACAAGGCCCCAGTGTTCCACCATGGCAAAAAGGATGCTACAGGCATCAAGTTTGGGAAACACTGGACCCTCTCCTATTCTTTTTACACGTTAGTGTAGGAAAGGCTTAGAAGAGTCCTAAAGTAAAGAAAATTTATTTGCTTAACCCAGTGTCTTCCAAATTTGTTTGTTCATGGATTCTTTGCACAAGTGACATTTATTAACATCCCATGGATTTACTGTTTAACAAAAAAGTTTGACATGATGTCATAGAATAGCTGGATAAAGCCCCAACTGCTTGTGTGCGTACTAAAAGTAGTTGAACGCAATGTACCAAAGATTGATCTGTTACTCAATTATTTATCATCACTTTAAGTTGACAGATAGCACTGCCATTTTAAGGGCACTAATATTGTAAAATGACACACACACACAAAAAGGTACTCAAGGAAGGGAAAATAAAAGCAATCTGTGAGAAAAAAATGGATGCTATTGATGTGGGCAAGTGTATCTGACAAAGAGGAAAATGGATGAAAGAACAGTTATTTGCTTCATTCAACTATTGCAATGTTCTGTCTCATAGCCCTCCACTCGTGACCACAAAGCATCATAAAATGAGAGCCTATTTCCTACTGAGTATTTTACATTAACGATCTCATTTTACCTCTCCAGCAGACCTGTGAGGTAGCTCTCAGTATCTTCATGTGACAGATGAAGAAACTGAGGCTCAGAAAGATTCAGTCATTTGCCAAGGGTCACACAGCGAATGAGCCGGAACTCAGTACCACATTGGGTGACTTCAGGCTCTTGAACCTTAACACGGTTTTGCACAGAAAGCGCAGTGGAAGGCTGGGCCGTGGGAAGACTGTGTCTGATCTCGGCCCAGCGTCCTGATGCGAGGGTGAGGGGGCCATGAGCCGTCTGGGAGCTGCTGCTACAGATTGACGTGCTCCTCTGCAAAGCTTGGGGGTCTGTCTCTGCTCCTGCGTGGGCTGCTCTGGCGTCTGGGACATCACACGTGTGACCCTGCAATTAGCCTCCTGCATTTCATCCCCCCCTCACCCCAGCCCCTCCCAAATGAAAAGAGAGGAGCTGCCACCGCCAGGCAGTCAGCCACTCCCACCCGAACGTGACCAAGTAAAATAGATTAAGGAACAAAGAAATGAATCGAGAGAACTGGGGGTGGGGATTTTAAGTAGCGACTGCTGTTGAAGTAACTGATTGCAGGGAAGGCCAGACCCAGCCTGGCCTAGTTTGGTGATCACTAATACAATTACTTAATTCTCAAGGAAAACATTTACCTCCAATAAATAAAGACAGAATAAACTACGAGACTTAAATGCCTTCTTTTGGCCAGCTTCAGTCTGAGCCTGGTCTGCAAAACAGAGGCAGCTGGGGAGAGCTGGACTCAGAGTCAGAGCTGATAATGGCAGCGGTGACACAGTCACGAGCAGTGACAAGTTATTGGTGCTATTCTAAGAGTTGTGAATATCTGAACCCATTTAATCTTCATATGAACCCTCATTATTATCCTCATTTTCCAGATGATGAAACTGAGGCCCGGATACTTCCCACGGTTTGTGCTTACAGTTACACCACTAACAGGTACTGGTTCAACATCTAGAGAACAGACTCTGGACCCAGACTTTCTGAGTTCAAATCCTGCCCTGCCTTGGTTCTTCACTTGGAAAACGAAATGGTATTAGATCCCTCTCTGCCAAGCCTCAGTTAGTTTCCTAACACCTTCGCCATGTTGGGCCAATTCTCACGCAACCAGTACTGTGATTTTCTTAGAACTTTTTTTGAACCAACTCTCTCTTCGAAAGTTTAAATAAGTGTATTTCAAAAGAAAGATTTCAAAAAGTAGATTGAAAACCAGCATCTCTTGTCTTAAATAGATGGCAGTCATGAAAATAAATATGAGGGAAAAAAATACTATTCCTGTGTCTGACACACAGATCTGTTTTCTCCTTATTAGAAAGTGAGGTGAACTCATGTTAGGGAGATGTGGGAGACCCAGAGGCCTCCGTCTCTAATTTTCCTCTGGATATAATCACAAGTTTTGAAAGAGAACAGAACAGGAAATGCCTGTTGTGGTGCTTATTTCTTGGGTCTTTCTTTGATACGAGACTAACATGGCACGGTGGAGGGCTGGACGGGCCCCGTGTGGGCAGAGCGGCGTCTGTGGCCGCAGCCAGGCCTGCAGCAGGTGCGCTGTGTGCTGAGCTTACAAAGAGAAAAGGTGCGTGAACCATCTTCATCCCAGCAAGAGGGGCCCTGACCACGTGGCACGAGTTTGTCTGGGCAGCGTTACGGTAGCAGTTAGGAATGCTATATCCCGCCTGCCTCTTCTTTCAGGCAGGGAATGGTGTGTGCTGCTTCCTGGAGGGAGCATTTAAGAGCTGGTGCACGACTCTCCATGCTCTCTCTTCGCCTTCGACAGATTGCTAGGTCTCACGTGGAGATGGAAGCTCGAGAAGCTGAGCCTGCATCAGCCCAGGGCCCCGTGTGACCACTGTATGGGGTAAAGCCCTCCCCACTCCCCTGTCCCAGCTCACTGCTGACCTGCAAGGGCATTTGTATTGTTTTAAGCTACTTTGATTTTTGGATCCTTTGTGACCACAACACAAACCAGGCTCTCCTGACTGATTAACAGACAAAGCTCTTACATTGGCTGCCATCGGCAAGATCCAGGCCCTGATGGTCTCCTCCTCTGCCATATTGCTGCCTCTTCTCCACCAGTGGCGCTGGAAATCTGCAGATGCCTCCAGCGTTATCTGCAGCCACAGTCCTTCCAACTCTGCATGTCGGGCCCTCGCTGAGCCGTGGGCCCTGAGCCTCAGCGCCCCATCCCTGGGTGCAGGTTCCAGACCATTTGTCTTAGCCAACCGTGTCTTTGTAAAGTGAGACAGATACTCTTTACCTGTGTGTACCCTCAGTTAAAGGTGCTTGGGCGCCAAAGGATCCCGGTTTTGGAGATGGAGCTCTTTGGACCCACACATGCAAACCCTTCTTCAAGACACAAACACAATGCCAGGCTGGCTGGGCCACAATGTCCATGCTTTTTCCCAGACCTCTATGTCCTCAGCCTCTGTCAGGACCATCTCCGCCCAGCAGACATGTTTATATACGTTGAACCACAGTGATCTCGTCCCCTGGAGTGTCCTCAGCTGCTATGAAAAATCAGTGGGCACAGATGGACACTAGGAGGGAACGTGTGGGTGTCTGTCCTGGCCCATCCAGGGCAGCCTGTATGGGGTGGCCTCCTGTAGTTTCTGTGTCGGATTCTTCCTGTTAGGCTGTAGGCTCTCTGAAGGAAACGAATCACTCTTGCTTATGTTTGCCTCTGTCTGGTTATCTATTGCTGCGTAAAAAGCCATTTCAAACTTACAGTGTAAAACAAAAACCATCATATTACACTAATGGATTCTGTGGATCGTGAATCCAGACAGGCACACTAGGGCATCAAGAACTGTGAAAGGTCTGAGCTTTTTACCCTATTTACAAGGTAACAAGCTAGCCTGACACTTTCGTGGATGCAGGTAGAAAATGTGAGACTCCTAGGTCAGACACAAAGGACTTCATTACTCACAGCAGTAGCAGTAGTCTGAGCATCAGTATTTTCTTGTCAGTTTCTTGAGGCCAATTCCCAAAGGGTGATGCAAAGAGAGCCAAGTGACACCTGCACACACAGTGGGTGGCATTACAGGAGGGAAACCTGAGCTTAGGGAGCCCGAATCTTCCATAATATAATGGGCAGTAAGCATGCCTGCCTTAAGCCAGAGACAGTCTCTTTATAATACATGTAATTATATACATATTATATAGACAGTCTTTATGTAATAACACGGGACATCATCTCTGTCTTCCAGCACTGTAAGTAAACCTGTCCTTTGCACCAAAGGGAGGTATGATGTCTTTCTTCCATGGTGTTCACTATATAAGCATATTTTAAATAATAATCTGGAATAAGGTCAGTCAATGCTTTTGGTTACAAGACATGCAGAAATGTGAGAGACCTGTGGAGAATTTCCCCCAGTGTGGTAATGGCTCTTTTTTACTCCAGAATGTCTGAGGCTTCAGCTGGGAAGACTCACATGGAATTATCTGGAGGCTTCTTCATTCACATAGAGGGTGGCTGGGAAGACTTTGAAGACTGTGCTTAGTTGGGATTGTCAGCTGGAACCACGTTCTCTGTGCTCCAGGATTCTCACACCACGGCAGCTGGATGGAAGAGGGGACATTCCAAGAATGAGCATGTGAAAAACAGTTCAACCAAGGGAGTTGGGGGAAACTGCAAGGCCTTTCCTGACTAGCCTCAAAAGTCACGCAGCATGGCTCTGCCACATTCTGTTGGTTATAAGCAAGCCGCTAAGGTCAGCCCAGATTCCTGGGGAGGGGAATTAGACTTAGCCTCTTGCTGGGGGCAGTGGCAAGGTCTTACTGGAAAAGAGTGCATGGGACAGAACGCTGTCGCGGCCATCTTTGGAAAGCATGCCCATGGGGTGTAGTCTGCAGAAATGTTAACAAATACACTCTGTTGTGTATGAAGAATCACCTTACATTGGCAGCTCTCCATGCTGCAGAGCGTAGTGAGAAGAACCTCGCCTAAGTGTCCATGGGGCTGTGTTCTAGTTTCTGCTGTACCATGAAACTACCTGTTTGTGGCCTTGGGCAAGTCACTTGCCTAACAGCCTCTGTGTCCTTGGTGCCCTGCAAAAGTACCTGAGACATAAAGGAACCTGTCCCTCCCAAGTCACAGGCGTGTGGCGAACATCACAGGAGAGAAAGTGTGAGGGTCTTGCTCCATGCCAGGCAAATGGGTGAGGGGCTTCAGAATATCTGTCGTGTGCCTGTCCAGGAAGTAGAGTGTCTGCAGACCATCTGCATCAGAGGCTCTCCGGGTCCTTACTGAGTGAGAGGCACACAGCTTCAAAATTAATAATGTAACCAAAGCCTTTTAATTCGTGTAATTGAGTTACCGGGAGGAGCAATGGGAGCACCTGGCTTTCTGCCCTCTGAGGGCTAGACAACAACAAAAGGATTAACTGTACCATTAAATTGCCTCTGGGCTTTTCCTCACTAGGGGCCTCCTCCACCTAGTAAAAGGAGAATGAAAAAAAGTGGGGCAGGGGAAGAGATAGAACAGCAGATCAGATGGCAGAGGGAGATTGGAAGAGCAGAAAGGATAATCGGCCCTGAGTGACAGAGGCCCACACCCCGCTGCTGGATACGCAGCTGCCGACTACAGGGGACTCAGGATGGGTGCTTGCAGCTTCCTGGGGGCTCAAAAGTCAGAATCTTGGGACTGGGGAGGGGCACAGAGAAACTGAGGTGCAGAGAGGAGAAGCAAATTGCCCGAGAGTGCATGGCTGGAAGGGCTAGACGCAAGACTCACGCTGAAGACCGTCTGGCTCCCACACCCAGCCTCCCCACTGTCCCCATATCCCTCTGCCTCGTGGTGGCTTGTGGTGGGGTGGAAAGGTGGGAGCAGAGGCTGGAGGAAGGGAGGCCTTCCCAGCTCTCCCGCCAGGGGCTTATGGCCAGGAGGCACTCCGCCATGTCCCCAGCATAAGGCCGACAGGCACAGGGGAGAAGGCAAGAGACAGGCAGAGGGAAAGCCGGCTGGCCCGGGGCTGAGCTCTTTGGATCCACACAGGCAACCCCTGGTGCATGTATGTTTAGACATCTCTCTTTATAGCGCAAGAATAATGTGTTCTAGGCAAAGTGGTCTGTCTGGACCTGGTCTTGGTCTACTCCTCCTGGTGTGTACTACCCTGCTCGTTTACAGTTTTGTTGAAAAAGTATTTGCTGAGTGCCTGTTATGTGCAAGGCACTTGCCTACCTCTGGGGATGAATGATGAATATGATTTTCTTGCCCCAAGTGAGCACTCAATTTAACACGAGTGACAGATCATTTCTACTCGGACTGATAAATGCTGTTATAGAGGGAAGCATAAAAAAAACATCCAGGTTCACCAGGGGTGGGGATGGTCAGGGAAGGCTTCTTGGAGGAGGCATCAGCGTGGTCAAGTCTTGAAGGACAGTAGGTGAAGAGCAAAGAGGAGCATGAAAACATCACGGTGGCATGGAATGTAAGTCCTGAGTTCACTGTGGTGGTACAAACGTTCACTATACTTCCCTATTTCTTTGCCTCTGTCAGTGAGAGTGCCTTTAATTTCAGGTTGTAGAATACCCGACTCAAATAGGCTTAAACAGTAAATGGGCAACTAAGTAGATGTAGGGATGAGAAAGAGGCCATAGTTACAGAGAGTAGAGGTTTCAGAAACTGCAGTGTGCCTGTGAACATGCCCAGCTTCCTCGCAGCTGGGCACGTGCATGCGACGAAACCTGGACCAGTCAGATGTGAATGGAAGTAATGTGTGCATTTTCTAGACACACAGTTTTTAAAGGGCACTGTTTGCACACCTCTTATGTTCTCCTGCTCCCTTCTTATGGGTTAGAATGCAGACTTAATGGAAGTCTGTGAGTCATCTGGTGGACTAAGATCTTACCCTGGAGGATGGGGTATTAGCAAAGTAGAAGGAATTTGGACGCTGGGTTACTTCCTGGAGCAAGGCTGCCCACCCACTGCCTGTCCACTTACCTCTGCACTATTGTGCCCGAGAACAATGACTTCTGTGCCATGCGAGCTCCTGGATTTAGGCATCTTTGTTACACCAGTTTTACTTATATCCCTACTAATATACGCAGGAAAAGGAAATTCACAGAAATGGAACTTGAATGGCAAACAAAATGCTCGACTTCAAGAGTAATCAGGAAAATGAAAATGAAAATAGAAATGAGATACCATTTTATTCTCACAATCAGATTGGCAAAATCTGACGATGCTGAGTTTGTGTTACGGCGTGTTCATAGGCACACTGCGGGTTTTAATAGCAACAATAGCAAAACAAAACCAAAAATCAGAAGCAACCTTGTCCCGTCTATATTAGTAGGGATATAAGTAAAACTGGTATAACAAAGATCCCTAAACACAGGGCCCAAATGGCACAGAAGATCTCTTTGTATGTTATTACTTAAATAAATATTATTAAATAACATTATTAAATATCAGTACATCTTAGAATACTACTATTGGGAAGGAATAAAGAAGGCTGAGGTTACATGCCCTGCAGGTGAGCTGCAGGTTGGTGTAACACTTTGGAGAGAGCAATTTGGCAACATCTTGAGATATATATATATATATGTATGTATATATATTTCAATATAGATATATATATCTCAATATAGATATATATATCTCAATATAGATACATAGATATATCTCGATATATATCTCTCTCTTATATATCTTATGATATGGGTTGAATTGCATCCCTCTCAAAATTCATATGTCGAAGTCCTAACCCCCTAGTACCTCAGAATGTGACTTTATTTGGAAATAGGGTCATGACAGATGTAATTAGTTAAATTAAAATGAGGGGTTCAGGCCGGGCACGGTGGCTCACGCCTGTAATCCTAGCATTCTGGAAGGCTGAGGCGGGCAGATTGTTTGAGCTCAGGAGTTCGAGACCAGCCTGAGCAAGAACAAGACCCCGGCTCTACTAAATATAGAAAGAAATTAGCCAGATAACTAAAAATATATAGAAAAAAATTTTCCAGGCATGGTGGCACATGCCTGTAGCCCTAGCTACTCGGGAGGCTGAGGCAGAAGGATTGCTTAAGCCCAGAAGTTTGAGGTTGCTGTGAGCTAGGCTGAAGCCGCGGCACTCTAGCCTGGGCAACAGAGCAAAACTCTGTCTCAAAAAAAAAAAAAAAGAGGGGTTTAGAATGGGCCCTAATCCAATAAAATGGAAATTTGGGCACAGAGACACATGCATGGAGGGAAGATGATGCAAGAAAACGCAGGGAGAAGAAGGCCACCTACAGTACAAGGAGGAAGGCCTGGAACAGGTCCTTTCCTCACAGCTTTCAGAAGGAAACAACCCTGCTAACACCTTGATTCTGGATTTCTAGACTCCAGAACAATGAAACGATAAATGTCTACTGTTCAAGCCACCCAGTTTGTTGCGCTTTGTCATGGCAACCCTGGCCAACTAACCCACCTATGACTCGGCAATTTCACGTGTGGATGTGTACCTACAGAAACTCTAGGGAGGGCATCCAAGTTATGTGTGTTCAGTAAAATATTGTAATAATGAAATATTGGGTATTCATCAATATTTGTCAAGAAGAAGATGACCAAATAAAGTGTAGTAACCCAATGGAAAACTTTGCAGCAGAAAAAGGATGGACTGGTAGCATCTCAAATCAGTAGGGATTTAAAAAAGTAAAATATGATAAAAAAAATCATTCACATCCAAAACCATTTTTAAACAAAATTTTACATTTTAAACAAAATTAACAGTTTAAAGCAAAATTGAGATACAAGTGGCAAACTGAGAAAAAAAATTTGCAAAATATGATAGGAAAAGGGTTTTTATTGATTTTTCTACGTAGAGCCCTTATAAGCCAGTAAGAAAAAGATGAATACAGAAGAAACAAGACACCATACATTTTTCAAGAAGAAATGCAAATAAACTATAAACGTGGAGAAAAAATATCCCTTGTCACTAGGAAAGAAATGCAAACTGAGATTATGAGAAGCTAAAAAGATTATTAAAAATTTTAAATTTGCAAAGATTAGATATTAATCAGTGCTAATGGAGATGTCAGAGTATAAATTAGTTCAACTTATTTGAAGGACAATTTGTCAGTCTTAAGAACCTTTAAAATGTGCAAACCTTCTAGTCCTGCAATATGAATATATCTTAAAAATAATCAGAAAATAAATCAAAGATACATGTCAAGCATGTTCATAATCACTGTGCAGTTTTTAATGTCAAACAAATCAGAAACAACTTAAAAGTGCCAGTACATTTTTATTTAAATAGGTATTGGTGCATCCTAAAATGGAAAACTATTCCATATTGATATTTATTGACACCAATAAACTTATTTCTTAGTTAATTACATACAAGGCAATTATCAGTCTATCACCAGTTTGGTGCCTGTGCTTGTGTGTGTGTGTGTAGGATTGCAGGATGAGATATTTAGGCTGTTAATCACAACAATCCTACTTGTCACTAGGAAGGGAGTACCTATCTCTCCCAGTCAGTGAAATGGGGGGCCTGCCCCTCAATCAGTCGCAGAGGCAGAATGACTCCCTTTGATTGACACAGAGGGGTCCTTTTGCCTGGCAGATGTACTCTGCATGGAGAAAGAACTGGATTTAACCAGTTTAGTTTGGACTAAAATGCTGATTTTTAAAGTGGTTTTTTTCAGTATATTTGAAATATTTCACAACTGAAAAAGTTTTAACGAAGTTATAACAGAAAAGCTCCAATTCAAAATAGCAACCAGAGACTTCAAAAGCCTAGTAAGAAATGTACAAGATCTTTATGAAGAAAACCAGAACACCTACTGAAGAGTTTAAAAGAGGATGGTTAAAATGAAATCTTATGCCGAAGCCCAATACATAAATAGATGCTAATATTCGTTGCACAAACAGATAACAGGCTCCATTTATCAAGCACTTACTTATGCCAGACATCCAGTAAAGTGCTTCAGGCACATCATCTCATTTAATCCTCCATCTCATTTAGCCCAGCAGAGTGGGGATTACCATAATTCCTGCTTTACATATGAGAACACCATGGAAGGCTGAGATTCTCTGCTCAGGATCAGAGCTCAGGAAGCCATGGAGTCATGCCTGGCTCCAGAGCCTAGGATCTTTGCTGCTCTGCAAAGCCTCTGTCATTTCAGTGGAGTGGGGTCCTGGACCCATGATACCCTGACCCTGACCCACCATACCCTTTTGCTCCCAAGGAATGAAGAATTCGTTCTGCAATCAGAAAACAATATGGCTCCAAACAAACTTGGCTGATTCAATGCTTCTTACATTCTATTCTGCCTACTGTTCTGCTTTCGTCCAACTTTCGTTTTTAAAGTCTAGCCTGTGTCTTTGGTGCTAAGCAGCATAGGGGTTGCAGGAGGAAACAAGGTGAGCCAGGTGTGGTGGCGTGCACCTGTAGGAAGCTGAGGTGGGAGGATCCCTTCAGCCCAAGAGTCCAAGGCTAGCCTGGGCAACACAATGAGACTCCTCTCTTTAAAAATACCAAACAAGGATAACAACAAAAGAAACAAGGTCAAAGGTCCCCAAGGCAAAGGGTGGCGCACTCCTCTCATGCTCAGTCAGGAAAATCTGCTTCTGGAGCTAATCCTTGAAGACTCTGTGATTTGGTTTTGTAAGAAAGGTGATTTTCTGCGCCAAACAAGGGGGTATAAAACTCTGCAATCTAACACACTAAGGTTCAAACCTCAGCTCTACCACTAGTAGATGTATGAACTTAGGAAAGTCATTCAGCCTCTGGACTTCAGTTTCTTTATCCAAAAAAAGGGGTTGTCAAGGTAAAATGAGGTAATGTATGAATAGCACAGAACACAGAGGTCAGCATATGGGAGGCATAAATTATAACCTACCTGTTATCATCAGTGCCATCGTGGTCATTGTCACCAACATTCTTAGAGCCCAGAGGCCATTCCCAGAACCTCAATGCCTCAGCCTTCCCGGCTGCTCTGGTCCAGCTAGGCACATTCCCTTCAGCAGGGGGCTGAGCACACCCCTGTGCCATGGTGGTGCACTTCTCATTCTCTAAGGCTACGACAGACCAGGGCCCTGGGAAATGGCCACTCCATCAGGCTCTTGCGCAAATCTTGCAACTGAGAGTTGTTTGTAGAAGGCTGAATGAGAGACTGATGACTCAAGATAAGATAGGCAATCAGCTCTGACTCGCCACTGCAGACTTCTGGTCTACTTGTAAAATGAGTCTTGTCATTTATTTGACAGTCCCCAGGATTTCACAGAGGTGGAGGGACAAATAAAGCCAAGCCCCCAGCAAAGTGTTCCTAACAGCTTCGAGTTGGAGTTTGCCGACCTGGGAGCCCCAGGACTCGGTGGAGCCCTTCGAATCGTGGCTCTGTCCAGTTCTCCCCATTCGTGTCAGCCAACGTGTGTTGAGTGCCTGCTACGAAGGAAGGGTCCCGGTGGTTTTCCTCTCTAGTGGCCAGCAAGCTATTTCTATTTCAAATGAATTTAATCTCCTTCTGGAAATTTAGCTCAGAGTGAAAAGTCCAATGTGTACGACTTGAGTCTCCAGCTGCCCTCGGGTCTTCACTAAGTGGTCAGGAGCTCAGGCTTTGCCAGCAAGTATCTGGGTTCAAGTCACTTACACACTGTGTCACCCCAGTTTTCTTCTCATGCTGCTTCTGATTTCACAGGATTGGGATGCATCAATGAGAGGGTGCATGCAAAACATCCAGGACCGTGTGCATCTCCCTAAATTAATACTAAGGAAAAGGTCTGGTAAGGCAGGGGATGCTTGGTCATTTTATCTGCTTCACATAGAGTGTTCTCCTGCGTGGATAGCCTCAGAGTGCAGATCTCGTGACCAGTCTCATGACCGATGCCACAGTCGTGAGAGGAGGATGGCCAGTCCAATCGTGGCACCAGGCAGCTCTCTGTGCCCGTGTAGGGCCAGGGGCCTCTGCTCGGCCGTTCCCCAGGTGGCAGCCTGTTCCTTCACAGTGAACGTCCGCCCCACTCACCCTGTGCTTCAGCGCGGCTTGCTTCCCTCAGTAACCTCAGCACCCGGAACAGAACTTGGCACAAAGCTGCAACTCAATGAATATCTGCTGAATGAATCGTTGAAAGAATGAGTGGCAGGAAACAGAGAAACGACAAGGGGAGAAAACCACTACACCACCTTCTCTTCTTTTTGCCCCCCACCGCGGTCTCCCTCCACACCACGCCCTGCCCTCACGTCCCTTTCCTGCCCCGCATCTTCCACTCCCCCGTGATAGGACGGATTTACCTTTGTCTCCTTTCTCTTGGAAACCCCACAGAGAGAACGCAGGAGGAACGGAGTCCTCTGGTCATGGATGACACCGCAGGGTAGACGCAGTGGTCCTCGTGTCACAGAGCCTGGGCTGATGGGATCCGCTGGGTCCTGGCAGTGGAAAGTTCTCCTTGATGCCAAAGGAACAGAGGAGCAGAGTAGGACAAAGGGCGCACATCTGACTCAAGCCTAGAAATGAAGGGTGGAGCCTAATTACAGGAAGTACTTAGGAAATTTGAAATTTAGAAAAAGCAAAGAAATAAAGGGAAAGGATATTATTGAAGAGAGTCCACTATCGCCACCCAATGAGGTAGAGGGTGTGAATGGCATTTCTGTAACATAAACCAGTGCTTCTCAAACTGCAGTGTGCACAGGAATCACCTGGGCTTCTTGTTCAAATTCGTATTCTGCCTTGGCAGGTCTGGGGAGGGCCTGAGATGCTGCATTTCTAATAAGCTCACAGGTGACGGTGATGCAGCTGGCCCAGGACCCACACTTTGGTAGCAAGGGTGTAGTACAAAAAGCTCCCCAAAAAGCTTCCCCCATCTCATATTTTAAAGATGTGAACAGGTCACTCTGACAATAACTGAAGGACTCTGAACATCCCAGTGTCCAAAGGGGTCCTCTGCTCACGCCTCCCCTCCTCTCACCTTACAGCCTACACTAGGACACCTCCAGGCTCAGAGCAGCCTCCTCCAGGCAGTCCAAGCTGAGGGGATCAGAAATCCTATGAGCTCAGTTTAACACCTCTAGCTTGATCCCCAGAACTGCATCAGCTCCCGCAGCATAAACGGGGGCAGCAATGCAAACATCATGTTTGGGCTTCTCTCCAAAGAACACTTAAGCGACAGCAAACCAAAGTTTCCTGGCTATTGTGCCTTCTAAACAAGAGGTGCAAGAGTGTGTCTGCAGGTGTTTCAGCCTCTTTCTTCCTCCCCCATCCCCAAACACACATAAACACTAAATATTAACCACCTGAGGAAACTGGGGGTTATTTATTCCTTCGTTCCCAAGGCTTTTGACACAGTAGATATTTGGTAAATGTTTGTTGAATTAATTAACAAAAAAGCTTGACTTTTTTGGCTATTTTGACAAATCAAATTAGATTCTCTTAAGGCAGCCAGATTTCTCTTGCATGACAGCACAGGTTTTGTGAGCTTGAATGGTTTCACTTAAGGTAACTGGCAGGGAGGCAGGGAGAAAAAAAGAACCAAAACTGTGGTTCATGAAGCAAACTATAATACTAATTGCTCATAGTATGAGGTGAACAGGATTGGATTATCCTGTATGATAAACACACAAACAGAATTCCATACCTGGATGGTGTCTTAGACCTTGCCTACACCTGAGATGACACCTGGCATGAAGAGGGAGGCTCCATGCCTGTGCCCATGGTAGACATCACAAATCAATCTTGGCACTTTCCTTGCTAAGGAAGGATATGACTTCAGAGTCCTTGGTTTTGAATCCAACATTGGGGTTTCTTCACCTGCCCACTGGTGAACCCCTATGCTTCCGAGCATGTATGTCTGATATCACCTGCGTAGTTTTCTTGTAAAACTGCACACCTGAGATCCCTTGGCTTCCTGAACTGTCTTAGGTTCAACGAAAGAGTCCACTCCGCTGCGCAGACCGTCAGGAGGACAGGGATCACAGCACACTCATTCATTCATTTATTGACAAGATTTTTATAAGAACCAGGCACTGAATTGGCCTGTGTTCACTTTTTTATTATAAGCCTCTAATATATGGTTGCTGCTTATATAAATGATGGCTGGATGAATAAATGAACAGCTGGATGGGTGGGAAAATGTTTGATTAGTCATCTCGAATGGCATAATTCCTCACAGTCCTAAGCCAGGAGAGTCCTCTTCTGCCTCTTTCTGTGCCCAAAACATGTCCCCTTCTGTCCTTCTTTCTTCCCTTGTTTATACTGAGCACACTTTACACATGCAGCCCCACCTGCATGGAGTCACCCAGAGCAGTACTCACTTCGTCTAGGGGCTTCTAGAAGTGTCTTAATCTGTGCTTTCTAGACTCTCACCTGATCATCTTTATGGAGAAACTTACTGTGGTCAGTAAGCTTCTGTCAGCTATTATTTATATAAAATGCTGTCTTAGACCTTTTGCATAAACTGTCTTGTTTAATCTCAAACCTAGTGGGGCAAGGCAGTTGTTCTGAGTCCATTTTACAGTTGGGGAAATGGAGGCTCAGAAAGGCCATTCGATTGCCTGAGATCACATAATTAAGTTGCAGAGTCGAGACATGAACCCAGTCTCCCTGACTCCCATGTCTGTGCTCTCACAAAGGGGACTATGTTGCTTGGAATCTTTACATGAGTCATGGTGAACTGTGAAGTTGCACCAAGAAGCCAGAATTTCCACAGTTTGTGATCATCTGGTTACAGAAAGAGCCGTTTTCCCCAAACATTGTGAGGAAGATGGTCACTTTGCTCTCCCTGCTGACGCCAGGAAGGCAAGGCACCTGGGCCATGCAGTCCCCATTTGCCCAACACTCCCTTGATGTGGCTAAGCCACTCAGAGAGGACCAGCTAGGCCATAAAGGAGCAGGGGATTCATTTCAGCCTTCACCGAGTTAAGGATTTCTGAAGATAGAGAGCAAGAGCAGCATTCAGGCAGCATCCTTCCCCAGGCCCTGCCTGCCCCACCCCTGCCACCATCCCCAGAGGTGACAGCTGCAGTCTTCCAGTCTGGCCTCCCCTGGGGGTGAGTCTGGGAATGACCCCCCCTCCCCCAGCACTGCATGTCACCTCATCTCGTGGCCCTGGAATAGCCCCCATTGCCTTATCCAGCCCATGGCCACCCAGCTCCCTGCTAAAGTGGCTGAGACTAGGAAAGCCCCACTTTGTGTAATGGTTTAATTATCATGTCAATGTGGACTCATTAGCATGGCAGCTGTCATTGCAAATGTGGGAGCCAGGGAGCTCCCAGGGTCCTTGGGGTCAGCCTAATTGATGCAGTGAACAGAATACTGTATTTACTCAACAATGGTTTGGGTTTCTCTTCTGACCTGGGAAGGGAAGTGCTTGCCTGAATCGATAGCAGCTCAATTTTCATCAGCAGCGGTGTGACAACATCTCTGGGCTTAATCCTCCAGCCTCCCAGAGCCCAGGAAGGTGTCCCACTATAATGAGAAGTTGTAGACTTCTACTTCTCCCAGGGACAGATGTGTCATAGGGGGCCCACGTGGGGGAAAATATATTTCTCCCTCAACAGGAAGTATGTGATCAGGTTCCAGTTATTCCTACTTGCCACATGGGCCAGATTGTTTGGGTCATTTTCTCCACTGTGACCCTCCCAGGTAGTTCAATGTGCAGAACAACTTGGTGTTTAATAGGCGTTTGTTGAGTGAGTAATAACTCACTTTTATTGAGCACTGTGCCAGGCAGTGCCCTAAACAGCATAGATGTACAACTCATTTAATTCTCACAGTCCTCTGAGAGGCACAGCTCAGGTTATGCATGTTGTAGAACTGATTGTCTGAAAACAAAACTTTATTATTGTATCTCATGATCCCATGGGTTAGGGACTTGGACAAGGCTTATCTTTGCTCCATAAGGTCTGGGGCTCGGTTAGAATGATTTGGAGGGTCGGGGGTTGGTAAAGATGGAGGCTGCCTGGGCCTCACTCTCTCTCCCCAAACACACAGCCTCTTCGAATGGCTAGTTTGGACTTCCTCACAGCATGGTGGCGGCCTCAGGGTGGCTTCTTCTATGGCAGTTTAGGGCTCCCTGAGACCAAGCCAGGACCTAACAATCCTCTTAAAGACTAGGCCTGGAACAAACACAAAGATACTTCACTAGACTTTATTGGTCAAAAAATCCCAATCCAATTCAGATTTGAGGAGGGGGGAAAGGATGACACCACTCGAATGGGAAAATATCTAAGAATTTAAGGCTGTTTCTAATCCACCACAAATACTATGATTATTTCTAAACACAGATGAGGAAGCCAAGGAGAGGGAGAGGTAGCTAACTTGCCTGAGGTCGCACAGGTGGCAAGTGGTGGTGCTAGGATTTAAACTCAGGCAGTCTGGCTCTTGAGCCCTTAATTGCGGCAGACCTGCTCTATGGTTGTGGCGAATTCACTCCCCTCCTTAGGCCTTGGCTTCTATAAAGTGAGGGGGTTGGGTCGTATTCTTTCAAAAGTCCCTTTTAAGTCTCCAGAGATTACTCAGAAAAGTCAAATCAACAGGAAACCAATTTTAAGTACCTGAGTCAATGGTAAGGGGGTGTTTGGGGCTTTGAAATAAATCCGGGGGCAACAGGAGTACCTCTTGGCCTCACTTACTCCTCCGTACAGATGTCTCAGCCCCTGGAAAGTGGGTAACTCCCCAACCTCCTTCAGGCTGTGATTTACAGGCTTGAAATCACTCTGGAGTGTGAATCCACCCATGGACTTTTCCAGGATCTGATTAAGAGAAGGAACTAGCACTAAAGGGAAACTTTCTGCAGAACAGGAATTGTCTTGACAGCTGTAGGCTGCCAAAAATCCCAAGCTGATCAGGCTCCTGAGGAGTGAGGCTGTGGGGGCTGGTAGCTGAATGAGTGGGACTAGACCAAGAACTTGAACATAGTCTTGGCTCACATAGAACAAATCACCTCTGTGACCCTGGGCAGGCTACTTAACCTCCTTGTGGCCAGTTTCTTCATCCACAAATAAAGGAATTTGACTAAGCCTTGGAGGACACTTGGGCTTCATCATTGGCACCGTCTTCAACTGATTGAAAGTGGCCTCCCAGGGGGGGCTGTGGAGGGTCCTCAGACTGTGCTGAGACAATGTGGTACAACGGGAAGCTCCCTGCAGATGGAGTTAGCAAGAGATTCCTGGGTTTAAATCTTAGATCCTCTACTCAGTAATTTTGTGATCCTTAAAACCCCACTTAAATTTCTTGAAATGGCCTTTCCATCTGCAAAGTAAAGATCAAAAGGCCTTTCTTCACAGAACTTATGGGTGATTTAAATGAGATAACATGGACAAGGGTGTCAACCCAGAACCAGGTATACAGTAAGTGTCAATAAATGTTCACTGAATCCCAAAAACTCAGCCCCACTGGGATACACAGTGACAGGTAGGGAGGCCTTTAGGTACCTAAATAACTCTTGTAGAAGGAAGCAAAGCCCATGTTTTCATAGTGTGTGCCATTTTAAATAAACTTTAAAGCTGCAGTTAATGCTGTAGGCATGATGGAATACAGAAAATATAAAGTGAATGTACTTTTCTCATCTAAAAAATGGGAATAAAACCTACCCACAAGAAGATGTATGAAAGTGGGCATTACACGAGGTAAAATTTGTAAAGTGTCTCGTGTATAGTGAGGACTTGAAAATAATGAGCCTGGGAGGGGCTGCAGCTACAGAACTCCTGCCCCACCCAGTGTTGGAGAACATAAGCTGGAGAAAAACATCCATGAATAGAATCAACACAGGAAAAAACCTCAAGTTCATCCTTATTCCTCAGCAGAAATCACATCTATGAATAAGTTCCATGAACGCAAATGTGAGGTGTTCTGACTCTAAATCTGCGAGTATCGGGCAAGGAAAACTGGAGTCTGATGACGTTGTCACCTAATATTTGGATGACGGCCTCTCTAATGTAGACCATCTGATAAGAAAGTGAATAGACGTTCTTCCTGATGCCACCACAATCGTAATTATAATTCAATAGCATGTACTGAGCGCTTAGAATGTGCCAGGCACTGTGCAGTACACTCTGGATGTGCGTTAACTTTTTAAATCCTCACAGTAAACTAGTAAGTAAGTCCTATCGTGACCACCATTTTCTAGAAAGGCACAGAGAGATCTAGAAATGCCCAAGGTCACACAACTACTTTGGGGAGGAATTGAGCCTGTCTGGCCCCAGAGCCTGTGTTCCCACATTTTGGCTTTTTTTAGGGAACCAACACAAGGTAGGAAAACTACTGTTCTCCCACGCCAGGGAGGCCTGGGGAGTGTTGGAACCAGGCAGTCCTAGGTTCAAATGCCAGCCCCAGCCCTTCCTATCCCCATGACCTAGGACAAGAGACCGACTAACCTTTGTGAGTCTCAGTTTCCTCATCAGCGAAGTGTGGATACTGACAATGGTGATGCCTACCTTGTTCCGTGCTATGACAGCTGAGTTAGGTGATGCACAGAACAGGCTTAGCGCCATGCCTCATACAGAGTTGATGGTTAATTCTCATCCGTTTCCTCCTCTTTAAAACAGGATTTCACTACATTTTCAGCCTCAATGAGGTACTTAAAATAGATCTGGGAAATAAAGAGGCTCCAAAAATCTAAATTAGTCTCTGTCAACCACATACACCTCTGTTAAATGCTGGCTACCCGGACACAGTTTTTTGGTACATTTCTTTTTTTTACAAAAATATGACTTTTTGATCATAAAAAGCCCCTCTATGCTTGGGGTATAGAGTTGAGGTGAAAAAAAATAAAGCTAAAATGATTCAGGAATTTAAAAATTAAGATTTCTACAAACATATAATTTCCACAGACGGAAACTCAGTATTTCTTTTCCTCATATTCTGGGGGTTCATCGGCTAATCTCCCCAAGCTGCTTTTTCTTTTCATCAGACAGCACTTCCTGTGAATTATTTCTAACTTTGGGTGATCTGCTGATTCTTACTAACTACAGTGTCCCTTCCACCCCTCCTCTGACACCCACCTTGCATCATAACCAAATGCAGCCCCCCACCCCCCACCTTCCATTGGGAATGATCTCTTTATCAATAACCCGACCCTGGAAGCCCAGTGGGTGACTTTTTAGTGCCCCCGACACCAATGCAGATGGGGGTTTTGGATCCCCAGTGTAATCCCAGCTTGAAATGTTAGCAGGAGCCCCACGGCTCTTCAATTACCTCCCTTGGCCTGTCAAGACCACAGCATCTCAAATTCAGTTAGCTGGTCTTTGGGTCTCAGCCAAGGCCCAGCCTCTGCTCCTAATGACAGCCAGCTGAGGGGACACTGAGAGGGGCTAAATTCAATTTGCAGCCCTCCTAATGAGATTAGGGGAGCAGGGTTTTTTATTTTCTCCAAAGTTTGCCATGGGCAGGATGAATGATGGCCCAGGGAAGGGCTGTCAATGTCAACAAAGGCTCTGAGCCGGGCGAGGGGGATGGGAGCAAGGGTGGAGAGAGACAGAGATTTTCCAGACAGAGCCAAGGAGCCCTGAGTGAGTCGCCCGGCAGGTGACAATGTCTGGTTGGCAGAGTATCGCTCTGAGGACAGGATGCAAATTCAACAATGAATCTGGAGAAAGGATGAATGTCAATTATAAGCAATATTTCCAAATAGAATCTCTCTTCTTTTTCCCCTAATACTTTGGAATTCATTCCCAGCCATTTTGACTGACTTTCTAAAAGTCATTAAACAAACTGTGTTTGTTGAAATGAGTCAGCTCAGAAGTATCTTCTCTAATAAAAAAGCAAGTTTCCCACAAGTCTACTAGCTGGAACAGCTCAGTCCAACATATCTCTTGGCTGAGTGGACCCGTGGGTCTCCCAGAAAGGTAGCTTCCATTTAGCTAGATTCTGGAGTCAGAGAGGACCTCAAATGTTCATGTTGTGTTGTAGGTGGTGATTAGGAGCCGGAAAGTACTCTACTTAATGTAGTGTAACTTTGGGGTAAGGTGTGACGTGCAAAGTGTGTTTCATGGGTATCCCGATTAGCACTTGCCTGTATTGATGCCATAACTGGGAGAAAATACTTGCCCTTCTCTGAGTAGATGCAGCTCCGATGCAGGGGTAGAAGAAATTGAATAGGACATTCTTCTTGGTCAGTGTGAGTGAGTTAAAAGGAAGGCTAGTTAGAGAATCAAAACAGGACGGGGTCTCTGTGACTGGGAAACACCAAGAAAACTTTGTTTTTAGGAGGTGGCCTTGAGCTGTACCTTGAAGGAGGATGGTAACTAGAAAGGCCAAGGGAAGAGTCTCAGGCATTAACCTTGCTGTTGGTGATCTCCATGCTCCATGCTCTTAGGCCCAGCTGTGCCCTGTTCCAGGGCCACTTCTGGTTGGGACAACAGTAGTCCTGCCCCAGGGCTGGATCTTATGTCTAAGAACTGATCTGTCCACTGCACTTTCCTAGAGCTCCACAGAGATGGTCCATACACACAACAGAGCTTCTACCCAATGTCCTGTCCCCCATTCAAACCCTCCATTGATGTGATAATCCTGCCCTAGACCCTGGCTGTGGCCCTGACATCTTGAGTTGCCTGTTCCTACCAGTTCTTCTCCAGATGTTAGGAGTTCAGACATACACACTGTGCCCCCTGCCCCTCTTGTTTCTGCTTGAAGTCCTGTTCCTCATGGGCTGATGACTGGGGACCATGACATTGCTGTCTTTCCTGCACTCCCTTGTAATACAGAAACCAACCCAACCAAGGCCTTTACTCAGCCTTAAAAGAGGTCAACATAAGTTAAAACCCTTGTGGGCTCATAGTAGGCACTCATTAAAAATTTGTTGGCTGAAGTGAGGAGGAGGTGAAATTTCATGGGGCTTGAGCATGGAAGCTTTTCGACAAGTGGCTGGAAGTGGGAAGGTGTTCTCTATAAAGGGAAAAGCTCAGAGCCAGGGTCATGTCGTTTGTGTTCAGAGAACAATGGTTTCTCTCCTTCGATTCACTCCTGAGAGCCAACTTTCAACCCCTATTGCCCGCCAGGGCCTTTGGTCGCTCAGGAGGCTCTGGTAATAATTCCTTAGTCTGCCCACTCCTGGGAAGGTGCTGGTGATGTCTACAGATCAAGAGGGCTCTCCTTCTGGTACCACATCTGACCTTGGCTGTCAGCCAGATAAACTATAGAAATCCTACAAATTCCAGAACCCAGAACATCTCCGGGGCATGTCGTGGCCAGAACGCTCAGAGAGTATCTTTCCTACAAACCACAGAGCCCTTCAGGGCCTGTGAAGGATCATGTTGAATTGTTGGGCCTGGACTAAATTGGGCTCTCAATCCAATCCTTGCAAGTCCTTACAAGTCCAATGCTGCTGGGAGAGACAACTCCAGTCGGGGTGGTTTTGCTAGTGGGGCTACTTTTACATTGTGAATATTTTCTCTTTTCCACTTATTATTTCATTTTATTTCCACTTATTATTTTCTCTTTTCTCTTATTCCACTGACTTTGATTAAAATTCCTTGTGAAAAACATTCTTTCCTAGGGAATTTTTGTGCCAGGAAGTGATAGAAACATCAGAAATTCAGCCCAAAAGCCTGGGGCCTTCCCGGCTCTTCTCCGTTCCACCTCAGCAGGCCATCGATTCAGGTCCCAATAAGGAAGGCCTGCTCCTGGAAGGTGCTGTCTGGGGCATTTTGTCCAAGTGCGTGAGCCAGCATCTGCAGTGGGAAACTCATGGGATCCCCCAGTCTCACTGACTGACTGTACTTGAATAAACCTCAGTCGGTGTCCCTCATTCCCACCTCAGGTTATGACTGAAGTGGAGAAACGATCTAGGGAAAGTAGAAAGAGATAAAGAGGGCGTATTAGTCCTTTTGTGCTGCTATAAAGGAATGCCTGAGGCTGGGCAATTTATAAAGAAAAAAGGTTTGTTTGGCTCATGTTTCTGCAGACTGTACAAGAAGCATCACACCAGCATCTGCTTCTGGCGAGGGCTTCAGGGAGCTTCCAATCAAAGCAGAAGGTGAAGGGGAGCAGGCGTGTCACTTGGCGAAAGCAGGAACAAGAGAGGGAGGAAATGACACCAGGCTCTTTTAAACAACCAGCTCTCTCGTGTACTAATAGAACAACAACTCACTCATTATTGCGGGGAGGGCACGAGGCGATTCATGAGGAATCCAGCCTCATGACCCAAACACCTCCCACCAGGCCCCACGTTCAACACTGGGGATCAAACTTCAACATGAGATTTGGAGGGGCCAAACATCCAGACCACATCAGGTGGTGAGGATGTAAAATGACCAGCCATCACTACATGCTGCTTATTAATGAAAGACCAATTCCTCAGGAATCAAAATTTTCAGTTATAAAGTATATTTCAATCGCAAGGAATCTGTATTTCTTTCTTTTCTTTCTTTCTTCCTTTCTTCCTTTCTTTCTCTCTCTTTCCTTCAGACAGGGTCTTCCTATGTTGACGAAGCTGGTCTCAAAGTCCTGGGCTCAAGGGATCCTCCCACCTCAGCCCATGTCTATTTTCTTATGTGAGTCTCACAGCAAGTGTGTGAAGAAGGTAACTGTCTTAGTCTGTTCAGGCTGCTAGAATATCATTGACTGGGTGGCTTATGAACAACAGAAATGTATAATACTCACGGTTCTAGGCCTGGGAAGTCCAAGGTCAAGGTACCAGCAAACTCCGCGTCTGGTGAGGGCCTACTCCCTGGTTCATAGAAGGCATCTCCTTGCTGCATCCTCACAAGGCAGCTCTCTGGGGCCTCTTTTACAAGGGCACTAATCCATCCATAAGGGCTCTGCCCTCATGATCTAACCACCTCCCAAATGCCCCACCTCCTGATATCATCACAATGGTGATTAGGTCTCAACATATGATATCTGAGGGAGACATAAACATTCAAACCATAACAGTATCCTTATTCCCATTTTGAAGATGAAGAAACAGTAGTACTGCAAACTTATTTAAGTGAGGCCCCCAAGGTGAGGCAAGGGTGAGCCTAGGATGCAAGGCTAGGTCCGTCTGACACCAGATACATGCTATATCCACTTCACTCCACCACATTTCGTCTTAATACACGCCCTGTGTGCACAAGGTGGAGTGTCCCTCTCCCCCTTCTCCGACTGCATCCCATGCAGAGCTCCAGACTCTGCCACCCGTCCTCTGGTGGTAGAACTCATGGCCCATAGGGAGAGAACGCTCAGGGAGATGGCCCCTCGTGTGTCCGCTCTGAGCTGGCAGGGCACGCACCGCATGCCTGTTTAGGAGCCGCTAGATGTGTGGCATGAGGCGCAAAGAGCCCTAGGCTGGGCTCCACGGCCCCACTCTTGCCAACT
This sequence comes from Propithecus coquereli, assembly GCF_000956105.1. Taxonomy (NCBI): domain Eukaryota; kingdom Metazoa; phylum Chordata; class Mammalia; order Primates; family Indriidae; genus Propithecus; species Propithecus coquereli. The sequence continues at coordinate 2,831,821 of NW_012137636.1, read as the reverse complement.
CCCCTGTGATCTTGGGCAAGGGACTTTCTCTTTCTCCTCCCAATGCCCTCTTGGCTCCTGGCCAGTTCCAGCGCTTCGAGATTCTTATGCCCCAGCTGTCCAGATCTCACGAGCGGTCGCTCAGATACTTTTCTTGTTACATACAAATTGCATTTGGCTTTTATTCTTTCCTCTCCCATGCTGGTCTCTACTTGTGGCACAGATTCAGTCACACGCTGGTGTGCTCGCTAGCATTCCCGATGCAAAAGCTCACCCAGGGCCTGCTGGGTCTGCTCAAAACACCCCTGGCCCGCCCCTCCCAGGGCGATGCCAGACCCGAGCACGGAGCCCTGGGTCTCTTCACTTTGCGCCACACTATCACAGAAAGGTGGATTAGAAGTTATCTCCGCTCTGCTTTCTCTCAGAGCTCCTTGGCAACACAGTTACCTCGATATAAATACACACCAGAAACGTGCACAGCCTCATACTCAGAGTCGAGGCCTCCAGGGGCCCTGGGGCAGATACCACCAGGGAACAAGGACATCAGGACATCCCCAGGACACAAAGGAGTGCCAGCCTCGCCGCTTCAAGGTCAAATGTGGCACCCATCAAATGAGACGCCTGTGATCCCTGATAATTCTCTGGCACCCCATCCCAAACGCTGGCGGTCTTTAATCTCCCTGGACAGACAAATAGTTCACAGTTGATGCTTCTTTTGTATTCTTTATAATTAAACAAGGCGCCAAATTACATTTCCTGTCTTTGTTTTTCTAACGATTTTCTGTTCTTGGTGTTGCTAATGTAACACAGTCAGGTTGAAGTTCTGTTGTTTTGGGTCATTGGCTGTACCAAGACCTGAAAGGAAAGAGTGGAATCTTTCAAAGAATCGAGATTAAAATCAAACACAGTAAAATACTGCTTCTGAGTATAATAATGTGTAACATTTTAGAGTTGAATCAATGAAAGAAATCATAAACCAGTCCGTTCCTAGTGCCGTGCTAACTCTGGCATCTAAAATAATTTTAAATAGTCGGGAAACTGAGGCAAATTGGTTCTTTTGGTTAGATCAGGCTCAGAAAGCTGCCATCTCTTCCACTGCCACTGTCCTAGGTAGGACCACAGACAGAACCAGCCACAGGCTCGATCCGGGCCTATGGGGGAGATTGATGCATCAGCTGACAGAGGGCCTGTGGGAGAGGCCCTCTCGCTTGGAAGCACTGGAATCTGATTCCCCAAATGTCTCTCACAAATGTAATAATCCTCTTCAGACCTAGCCATGAGGCTCTGTCAGACATCTTCAAAACTATAGGGGACCTGGAAAGAAAATACAATAAAGGGATTAGAGACTCAAAGTGCCAGGCCAAAGAGAAGAACCAGAAGGAGCAAGACGTGTTCATTGTAAATATTTTAAAACTGTATTCTTATCTTGGTCCAGGGCTGTGCACTGTCTTTTCTCGGATCATTGTAAATATTTAATGTGTTATAGCTCCATCTCCTTAATGATAAAGGAAACGTGAATAAATCCACATGGGCAGGATGTGCGCTTTCATTTGCTATGCAGACCTCCTGAGGGAGAGCCCCTCGTGAGGGGTGGCTGTGGACGGTTGCACAGGCTGTGCCCTGCACAAGGGTGCCTGGCGGAGAAGCCTGAAAAAGAAGCCCATTCACCGTGCTCAGTGTGGGGCAGAAAGAGGGGTCTCTGTCCATTCTAAGCAGAAGGGCCCTGAGTGTGATTCGCTGGGGGAGAGTCTGTGTGTGTGTACATGTGTGTACATGCTTTTTTGTGATGCGTATTTTACTAATGTGAGGGAAATTGAGCAGAACTGATGGAAAAAGTGTTTCTGTTTATTGGGCAAAAAAATCCAAAAGTCTTTTCAGTCTCAGTGTGATTTTCTGTAAAACAAAAGTATGAGAATTTTCATTCAGTTTTCCCTATTTTACTCCCTCAGAAGCCTAAGCCCTGTCTTGGGACTGATTTTCCTTACAAGCTGACCAGGAAGCTTTCAGAAGCTACATCTACTACGAGGGGAAGGAAGGCGAGACCACGAGGGAAGAAGTGGCTGCAGAGGCCCTGGCTCTGCGGACATGTCACTGGCCCCTCAGCCTGGCCCCGCCCCCTGACTTGGTTTGCCCCAAGGGTGACCAGGCATGCTCTGAGCCTCAGTTCCTCCATCCTTCCCATTATCCCACTCTAGCTCAGTTCTGATCTTGCCTAGGAGGTTTGCTCCCCTCAGGGCCTATGCATGCTTCAGCTGCACCACTGCGGACAGTGCTACACCTGCTTTCTCAGGTCAGCAGGAAAGCAGGCAGAAGCAGCCCTAGACACCCTAACTGGACACATTGTCACGCAGGACCTTCCACAGTTCCTCTGGCACCTCGTCTTTACCTAGGGAAGGTGAAACCTGGGAAATAGCCCTAAGCTCGAACACTTAACTTGCATCTTTGAGCCATAACAGATAAAGACAGTGTTGTAACTTAGGAAAGTCTGGCGGTGGGGCGGGAGGAATAGGCTGAGTAGGTTCTGAGGCCAAACGGCCTGAATTCCAACCCAGCTCCACAGCTTACACACAGCAGGGCTTGGTTTCCTCATCTTTAAAGAATTGGGAATAATAATGGTTCAAGCCTCATAGGGTTGTCCTGAGAATTAAGGGTTAACATTTTTGTAAAGTTGCTTAGAGCAGTACCTGAACTGAGCGGTCAATTCACTTAGCTATTATCCTGTTAGCTATTATTATGATTATTATTTCCAAATGGCTTGCAGAGTCAAGGGCTGGCAGAACCCTGAGAAGCTTTCATTGTGTAGGAGGCTAGAGGTAAGTGGCTTTCCAAGTCTGGACATTCAGATGCTCAGTTTCCACGTTAGGGAACTCCCAAGGCATAGCAGGTATACCCAACACATACAAAAAAGCACCAAGCTCACACAGGCATACACATGTGCACACATAGACTGATTCATGCCACTGTATGCATATACATACACATACATGCAGAACTCCAGAAACACGCTGGGATAGAATCTCCAACCAAGGTTCCTTGGTGGTGGCAGACTTTACTTGGCTTAGCTATCATCCAAGTGATGACTGGCCTAGATGCCAAGATGCCATGGTACAAATCGTGGGATGCGCCAATGTTTTGTCTCCACTAGGTCTGCAGAAGGCCAGCTCACAGAGGGGCCCTATGGGTGCATGGTAGTTCCTGTAGGGCCCTGGGTTACGCCTCTGCAGAGACCTCTGAGAATGCCAGACTTTCCCCTCCTTACCCTACCCTTCTCCCCGCGGAAGTTTCAGGGGATTCTATAGGCTAACGTTAAAGGTCTTAGGCTGGAGGTTCCCAGTTGCTGCCAACTGCTGATACATACACATGGAGGCAGGTAGGGATGTCATTGCTGTTGGCCAGTTCTCCAGAGAGTTGGTGCATCAGTGCCCAAGCTCCTTGGCATGGTATGAAGTGACTGCCCAATAAAGAGTTGCTCAATAAATGACAAATAAACAAATAAATAAATCCTAGCTCAGCCATGTATTGGCTAATAGCCCTGGGTAAGTCACCACCTTTTCTTTATCTTAGCCTTCTCATGTGTAAAATGAAGATAAACATACTACCCATAGGACCATGTGAGAATTAAATATTAAACCAAATTGGAGACTCCATATGCGATGATGTCTTTCCTCTTAGAAGTTGCAGGGATCTCAGGACAGTGCAAGCGAGAAACTGTTACCAAAAGTTCCGCACTCGTCCCCAAGGCTGCATCAGCAGAACAAGGACAAGTGGTTTGAGGAGAAGGAAAGAGAAGTTTATTAATTTGCTGGCAAATGAGAATGGCAGACTCTCATCTTAAAGTACCATGGTCCTAGCTATAAGCAGAAATTCAGAGCTTTTAAAGGTGGTTTTCAACTTTGGGCTATTGCTGTTTAACTCCAGCATCTCCAGTGAAGATAATCTTGTGACCTTTGCCCAGACAATTCTTGTTGAGCCATCTCCTTCCTGTGGTACAAAGAACAAAGGACATTCCCCTGCCCCTCTGATCACTGGCCTTGGGCAGCGATGTAGGTTTTAGTTCCCAAAAAGGGTGAGGGAGTTTTAAAGAGACAGCTTGTAATACATTTTTGCTCTTTTACAGACCTTTGCCTCTGTTACGGAACGGTCTCTTTAGGAGAGACATCTGTGGACTTTGCACTTTACCATGGAGCCAGCAAGAAAGGGGCCTGATGAGGACATTTCCAGTTAAGAAAAGCCATTCCATCCATTGCCCTCTGGGGGGAGACACAGTGCAGTCCTCCCTCTACAGGAAGCTCAAAGTGTGACGCTGAATGTCACAGCTCAGGTCTCCCCACGAGTGAGGCAGGGGCCATCTGCTGAGGGCTCCCTCTGAGCAGTGGAATCTACCTGAGCTTTTGCTGTCTTTGTCAGTTTTATGGTCTCTTTTTGCTTTGCTCATTGAGTTAGTCTTTGAGGAGAAGGAGCTAGGCTTGGGAGCAAGGAAAGCAAAAGGCAAATGTGTCTAGACCCAGGTCCCAATAGCACCTGAGCATACCAGAGGCCCTCCCAGGCAGAGAGAGCAGCTCTGTTCATGGGATAAAAGACAGTGAAGCCAAATGGGGTCCCTTCATGGCTTGTCTAATTAAAGTTCTAGAACAGTCTCCCACAATCTGATTTTCTAGATGCTCTGAGGTGTTTCCAAGTATCTCTATGGCACCAAATATTAAGATATACTGAGAGAGAGCTCAATATATATAAAATTCACTTTAATTCATGATAATAAACACATACACACATGCAATGTTTTAGGGTTTATTGGAATGCAGGGTCTGTCAGAAAATCATGAGAGTTTGCTGCAACCCCAGAGAGGTGGAAACCACTGCACCAGCAACTATTTTATGTCCCTCTTTGGATTTAAGGTCATAAATATTCTTCCCACAATTTCCAGCTGTATTTCTCAAGTGGGGAGGTAGGGAATTACTGTATGCTCTTTAATTTGTCTCTTTTTGTGGATTTGAAGATAATTTAATAGTTTTCTTGCATCTTAGAATACCTTTCTTACATGAGACGGGGGATTCTTTTCCTCTTTACAGTTCTCCCTCTACTCTCAGGCTTGGCCCTTTTCCATACCTAAAGATGTGTCATTTGTTCATTTATTTATTCAGCTAATGTTCAGAAAGGTCCTATCAGGAATTGTGCTAAGAACTGGGGATGTACACGGAACAAGACAGACACAGTTTCAGTACACCTGAAGCTCACAGCTTAGTGAGGAGACAGAAAATATGTCAAGGTTACGTAAATGATGATTGGATTATGAGGTGGATGCTGGTGTGCCACCTAGACCCCCTTCAGGGTGGGAGAAATCATTCTGCAGCTGCTGGGAGTTCCGCCAGAATACAGCGCATAACTAAGCCCTCTTAGGGACTGCTTCCGCTGAAGACAGCTCCTCCCACAAGGTGACATCCCCTTCCCGGGGAAGTCCACAGCCAATGCCATTTGACCCGTTGCCCTGCTCTGGACAGCCCTGAAAGACCATCCCAGTTTCTAAGCTCCCCAGATGTGCAAGCCCACCTTGGTTGCACCTTCCTCTTTCCATAAGGCTGTTGACCTATGAAGCGGCCAGGGTTGTGTTCCCAACCATTGTCCCATCCTCCACCAACTCTGGAAAACAAAGTATCAGAAAGCAAAAAACAAAAAAAAGAACAACAACAAAAAAATGATGGCTTATGACATTCTAGAAGGAGACAGTCTCCAGAAACAGGGATGGTTGGGTGATGGTGGCAAGAACTTTGGAAGCAATTCGTTCTTGAAGTTGTGGCTGTTTCATATTCCACTATTTTATAGAACCAAATAGGCAAGAATGCCTCCTCAATAGGGCAGTGATAGGTAAAAGCCTGGGAAATACTGAACACTGGATTGAAAGCTGTGAATATTAATCCACCTTTTCATAGAACTGAGAACAGGAACCATCACTGGTAGATAAAGCTTATAACCAGTGTATCTGTCAACAGCACTGAACTTAAACTGCACTCACCTTTTTGAAAATGAGTAATGCTTTTGAACAACTTAATGGTACTAGTTATTGGACTTTAAAATGGAATATGTACTAAAGATGCTAAGCTAAAAGAATAGAAAATATATTCTTATTCTTCATTTAAAAAAAGGAAAATGAAGGAAAAATCAAGGAAGTATAAAAACCAGAAATCACAAAAGAATAAGGCGGATTTAAGATCAAATGTATAAATTATAATAATAAATGTAAATAGGTTAAGCTAGTCTAATAATAGGTCAATAGTTTCATATGGAGTGGAAAAATCAATTTAAACCTCAGAGACAGATACATAAATATGTTAAACTTTAATCAAATTATGACATACAATTACCAACAAACAGAAAGTAGTAGTCATGATTTTCATGTGAGGAGTCACAAATTACCAGTGGATGAGGTTACAAAGTCTTTTTCCTCCTCTTCTATCCACTTAATTCTTTCCTTTCCACCACTTTCTCAGGATGGATAAGAGCTTCAAGGACAGATTGAGGAGAAAAATCACCATGTTCCACATGAGACAGAGCATGGTAAGACCTGATATGTCAGGAATATGTTGTAGCACATTACATGAGGCAAGATGAAGGAAGGCTGAAGAAACCATGGTGTATAGACACAATGGAATATTATGCAGCCTTATAAAAGAAGAAAATCCTGTCATATATGACAACATGGTTGAACTTCAAGGACATTATGCTAAGAGAAATGAGCCCGTCACAAAAGAACAAATCCTGTATGATTCCACTCATATGAAGTATCTAAATCAGTGAGACAGAAAGTAGAAAGGTGTTTACCAAGAGCTGGGGGAAATTAGTGTTTAGTAGGTATAAAGTTTCAGAGTTGAAAGATAGAAAAGTTCTAGAGATCTATTGTACAACATTGTGAATATACCTAACACTACTCAACTGTACACTTAAAAAGACGGCAAATTTAGTGTTATGTGTTTTTTACCACAATAACAAAGAAAAGGGAGGAGGAGGAAGAGGAGGAGAAGAAAGGCATCAAGATAAAATGAACAGGCTGAGAGTTCTGCTAAAATAGGACAAGGAGTGTTTGGGCATTCTATAAAATAGGAGAGTACAATGTTTCCTTTAAATATTCAAAGAGAAAAAAAAGTAAAATTAGAAATGGAAACTTGAACTTTTCTTTCTTTCTTTTAATGAAATACCAATTAGGGACCAGATTTTCTCTAAGAATCTCAAAATTTCCCAAAGGTTAAAAAAATCTACAGGCCATATTCTTGGCTACAATGTAGTAAACTAGAAAATTTTTAAAATTATTTCAATTAAATCCCAAACTACCTATAAATGGTAAACGTTTTTTTCCTAAAATTCTTTTTCCAAAGAACAAATAAGTGGCAATACAAATTATTTAAAAAGTAATGTCTGTAAAAATATGCTATACAAAATATTTGGAATTTGGTCAAAGCTTTAATGAAGGGAATATTCATAGGCAAAAATTTTAAATTATTAAATGGAGAATGAAAATAAAATCATAGTGAATTCAATCATAAAGCTAAAAAATTTTAAAATATAAGAAAAGAGAGGAAAAATTTAATAAGGTAGAAGCAGAAACTAATGATTTAAAAATAATAAAATTGAGAAATAAATCTGAGCTGATTCTTTGAAAAGACTAACAAACATGAACAAATATTTAACAACTCTAATTTTTTAAAAAATAATATTAAAAATAGAAAACATAATTATAGATTTTCAAATTTTAAGCATAGACTTGATCATAATATCTTACAACCGGTTAACCATTTGGAAAGAATAAAATTACATCCTTTGTCATACCAAACCCCAAATTAATTCCAGATGGATTAAAGTATAAGAATAAAGTATATGTAAATATTTATAGTAGCTTACAGTAGCGAAGTATTTTATAAGTCTGGCATCAAGAGCAGTGATCACGAAGGAAATAATCGACCAACTGCATCACATTAAAAAAAAAAAAAAAAACTTCTACCCAGGAGGAAAAAACATAAAAGGTAAATGACAAATTGGGAAAATATTTCTAATATATGGGATAAAATATTAATGACTCTAATATACAAAATGTGAATATAACAATAAATAGAAGAAAAATTAATAAAATTGTAACCTCAAAAGTCAAATGCATAAATTTAAAGTATTTGGGGTTTTTTAGTTGTAACAGATATGTCCATTTTAAAATGATATATATTTTTCAACTATTAAATGGGAAAATATTAAAAAAAATATCTTCTTTGATATAAACTCTCTGGGGTATAGTTGGGGTTATGTATCAAAAAGTCTTAAAAATGTGTACATAATTCTACTAGAATTCCACTTCTAGGAAGTCAGCCTAAGAAAATAATCTGGTAAATGTGTAAATATTTAGTCATAATGACAATTGCTATGCTTTCTAAAAATCATATCCCCAAATCGGGGACATCAACTTTTAGCAATAGGGGACTGGTAGACTTAATTACGGACTGCTATGTAACCAATGAAAGATGATTTGGTACATTTATATTTATTAACCCTGAAAGATGCCAACAATATATTCAGTAAAAAGAGCACATTTTTGTATAAACAGTAATAACCCATTTTTGTTAAAAAACATATATTTATACACATATGTAAACATATGTAAACATTTCCATTACTGATTGGTGAGGCTGGGAATTACTTTGTTGATCTTTTAACTTTCCTACCCTGAAATATGATGTGTTATTTTTAAAAAGAGAAGAGAGAGAACATTAAATAAGACCTGTTACAACATTGTTTTAAAGTACAGACATTGGCTATGGGAGAGCTATACAGTGATGTCATTGTATTCTCTCACATGTTTTTACATGTATCATACATGTTCATTTTGTCCCTCTGGCAGTGATTCTTTTGAGGACAGGCACTGTTACTATCGTTGTATGCCTAACACTTCACCCCGTGTTTTGTAAGGTGTGGACATCATTAAATGCTGCTATTTGAGGAGGAAAGAAAGGAAGGCAGGAAGGCAGGGAGGAGAGAGAGGAAATGGAGGGGAGAAAGAGGAAGGGGGAAGGGAGGAAGAGAGAGGGAGGAAAGAAGGGAGGGAGGAAGAGAGAGAGAAAGGGGAGGAGGGCTGGAGAGAAGGAAGGAGAGAAAGGAGAAGGAAAGGAAAGAAGGAAGAAGGAAAAAGAGGAAGGAAGAGAAAAGAGGAGGAAAGAAGGGGGACAGGAAGAAAAGCAGGGGGAATCAGGGGAAGAAGGTTTGGGTTTAGGCATCATTTCTACACAAATACATTTTTATTTCCTGAACGTGAAACCAAAATCCCACCCGAGCCACCTCCTGTGCCCCGTCCACATTTCTGCCATGTTGTTCTGTGATGCTGCTGGGTGTGTCAGTCTCTTAGGGCTCGGGCCAGTAAGATCCAGTCCAAGAAAACCTTTTCCCACAAGGTGCCATCCCCTTTGCAGATGTTTGCTAACACACCAACAGCTGGAGCACTGCAGAACACAGTTCCTCAATCATTAACAGACGTTACCTAATTGATAAGGGCGTCCCTCTAAGCAGCCTGTTCCCAGTTCTGTGTGACACACGATCAAACTCTATTCCCTTTCCCTGTGACATCAACATTCTTGGCAGAGCCACTGAAGGGGAACTCCTTTTCCACCCAAGATAAACTGAAATCCAGGGCTACAATCATTCCCCTAGGTCCACACGGCCACATTCTCCCACCCACGCCCATCTTCCCGGTCCCTGGCGTGCCTGATCCTAGCCACAAGGCCACTCCTCAGGCCTCGCTGACATTGCCCCCAGGGCAGCTGTAGCTCTTCACCAACTGTCTGTGACAGCGGGAAACAGACTGGAGGCACCAGGCATTCGGTGTCAAAGAACACGCACACATGAATCACCCTAGGTTGGGGCCATCTCTCCCTCTCTCGTCCTCTGGGCTCCCTGACATAACTGTACATCCACATTGAAAATGTCCATCTGGTCTTTCCTGGCAATCAGCTCCTTGTGATAATACGTTTCATTAACAGCACTTGGAGATGGCCATGAGCCTGAGAAGCGAAGGACCCTGGCCACCTATGTCCAGCTCGGGCAAAAGTGCAGAGAGAAGCACCAGCAGATCCCAGATCACAGGGAAACCTCTGACACGAGGCTCCAGGCAAGCCCACCTCTGCCACCGCCAGGCCCACTGACTCACGCGGTGGATGTTGAGGTTCCTTGACATATCCCCCAAGTACCGTCACAAAGGAAATTTCGCCACTAAATTTGTTCCTAGCCCCCAAGATTAAAGGGAAGACACGATCAGTAGGAAAGAGAGCACAAAAGTTTGTTGGTGGTGGGTTTTATTTTTTCCTTAATAAATGAAAGGTTGCTTTATCCTATCTTTGTTTTACAGCATAATAGGGAATTTGGAGCCAAACAGACCCAGCTTCAAACACTGGCTCTGCCCACTACTGGCTTTATAACTTTGGGCAAATTTACCTCTCTCAGCTTCAAATTCCTCATATGCTCCTTGTAAGGATTCAGTGAGAAAACCTAGGGAAATACCTGGCCTGGAGTAGGTACTGGGTAAGTACAAGCCTTTTTATTTTTTTAATCAATATGCAGGAAGAATTTTGCAGTCGATGCCTTGGATATATGTGTCTAGATGGCCAATTTTTCCCTTTCATCAGGTTGGCATTGTCTTCCCTTCCACAGTAAAGCGTGACATTATTAGCACAGCTGTCTGAAATCCAAAGTAATGCAAACGGTGCCCAGTGTTTGAAAGAGAACGCTGGCACGGCTTGGGGCCTCACAGTCACCTCGCCCGCCTGGGCCTCTCACGGAGGAGGGGCCCCTGCAGAGGGAGCGTGAGGAGCAGTTGCATGCCGGGGTCTTACCCAAGCCCACTCATTTGCCATTTGCCCCTGGAAGCACCCTGTGTAGGGGGAGGAGGGCTGAGTAGTGGGCATGGGCGACTCCCAACTCCCCCACGAGGGGGTCACAGAAGCATGAGACCCCCCCTTGTCCTGCCCCAGGCTCTAGAGCAGTCATACTGGGCCTCTCAAGCTTCAAAAAAATTCCTACACATTTCCCCAAGTTTCCTGCTCTCATCAAGTGTGGATCTCCACTGGAGTGTTCAGCTTTAAGATTTTTTCCAAAACGCCCCTCTGTGGGAAGGTGGCATGGGCCTGGAATAACCCCTCAAGCCTTTTGATATGTAGCTGGTGGCTGCACGCTGGCCAACCGTGGGTCCTGGTTGGTGACCAGGCTCAATAGTCACAACACCACACTTGCCCCAGGAAGGTACCCGGAGAGAGCCCACTGGAGTGGGGAAGTTGAGGGGCCGGCGGCAGCTCCTTCACTGTTGGTCTCTCACTCCACCCCCGTCCCAGCAGTGCAGAGTGGCGGAGGGGCCCTGGGCTGCTCCACCTGCTTCAGCTTTTCCATCTGCCGCTGGTCCCCTAATCCTGGGAGGCCTTGGACAGTCACCACCCTCCTTCTGGGTCACTCTCTTTCCCCTTCTCGGCAGGAAGGAATGATTGTAAGGGTCTCTTCCAGCTCTGATGTCGTGGGATTCTCATCGCGCTGACTCCCTTATCCTGCCCTGCTTTGCAGGACCCTGCCCCAGGCCTCCCCCCAGCCCAGGTACAACTGAGGCAGAGAGCGCCGGTCCCTCCTCCTCCCCCCTTAAGAATGTGCATCTCCAGAGGGAAGGACACGGCACACAGCTTCCCTTCCAGTCACCTGAACACGTGAGCACAGACAGCACGACTTTGCCCTGTCACGGGAACCCATCAGAGACAGAACTGAATAAACTTTTATTTCCATATCTCATTCTCTTGAAGAGAACACAGCCATAACTCCACAGAGGATAAACATACACAGTCTAATCTTTCTCCTCGCTGGGACAGTTTGTTGAAATTGGTGAAATGATGCAGACCCTGCCGAAATGGTTTGATAAGGATTGTAAGTCCAGCTTTGTGATTATTAAACACAGGGAGTGTAACTGCAGCTTCTGCTTCTGATCCTTTTAAAAGAACCCTCTCTCTCACCCGAATCCTCCTTCCTCCTGCGTAGACGTCGTGGCTTACACATGTGTGGAGCTCACATGCCCACCAAGGCATGTGCACGCAGGCACGTTGCACTTCTTTCCTTTGGGAGGGTGTCGGCGCCTCCGGAGAGAGATAAAATTCCACCCCAATTTTATAATCCCTCACTGAGTTGTTAGTGACATGAAAGAGAAATCAAAGTTTGAATGATTCATACTTCACAAGAATTAAGCTGAAATAAAAATAGCTCATGCATTTTTTGATATGTAAAGATTTCCTTTCCCGAGCTGGGGTCAGCAAATTACAGACTGTGGGCCAAATCTGTCCCATAGCCTGTTTCTGTACGGCCCATGTGAACTACAAATTTACACTTACATTTTTTAATGGTTGCAAAAATCAAAAGAATAATAATGTTTCCTAACACATGAAAATGACGTGAAATCCAAATTTCAGTGTCCATATCCATAAATAAAGTTTTATTGGAACACAGCCTTGCCCATCCGCTGACGTCATCTGTGGCTGCTCTCACGCTACCATGGCAGGGCTGAACCTAGGAGCCGGCATTATTCACTATTCGGACTGTTACAGAAAATGTTTGCTGACCCCTGAACTACAGGGTTTTATGGTTTTTCGTTTTGTTTTGGTTTGTTTTTTTACTATTTACCAAATATATTTTTTCCATACCATTTCACAGATGGATGAATTGGGAACCTGCGAACGAACGAGACTTTAAAGAATGTTCTCAGTGTGATAGAGCCCAAAGAGAAGCAGACATTTCCCCCCACGAGGTAGGGTTCCCTCTAATCCCCGTACTGCGCACGGTCCTTCAGCAGACATCCGCCACCCCCTCCCCGCCCCCACACGAGAGCTGTTGAAATGCCCATTAAGAAAAATTGATTCTGAAGTGTGACATCACGTCCTTGAAGATACACGATATCATGACAGGACATGATATAATGTCCTATGCAATTATAAATTGAGTTGTCAGAGAGCTGGCTGCTTCGGGAGGAAAGATACGGCTGTGAAAATAAAATCATAATTTATGCAACTGCGAGGTTTGTGCTAGGAATGTTCAGCATTGAGAACTCTCCTCTTTGCTGTGAACACCACTTTTGTGTTAGAGCCTCCGTAACCAGTTGCTTGCCTCCTTTGCTCTTTTATTGACAAAACCTCCTAAGAACTGAGTTTTCCATGCTCATTTTATTTTTTGGCTTTTGCCTTCACTCAATAATATTTCTCAGGAAGATCACTTTCAAATTCAACTTCTTATAGACCACTGAAGCAGCACCTGGTGAGAATTGCTAGAACAACTTTTTAAAAATCTACTTTTAATGAAAACACTGTAGGATTATTCATTTAAGCACTGTAGGAAGTTTCAGAGAAAATAATGTGCAGCTATATTCTACATGCCAGAGGATAGATGGCCTAAGAAAAGGCACAAAGAGAAATTGTCCTTCCCGGGGTGAAATGTGCCACATCTACTATGGCTCATCAATGACGCTTGCCCCAAGCCCAATCTCTGTGTGCTGTTTCCGCAGACACGGTAGCTACCCTGATACTGACCCCAGGTGTGTTTTCCCAGCTCAGGATCAGCCTGAAGAAAATGGAGGAGGAAACACAGGCAGTCAGGCACACAGGCGCCTTCTCTTCTGATGGACTTTGGGCAGCGACACCAAAGCTGAGGACACAGCCACCACAGAAAGGTGCAGTCTCGGGGCCCTCAGAGTTCTGGATGTCTGTGAGGCATAGGGACGTGAGTGGGCAAATGGTTCCGTCTACCAGGCACTGAGGGCAGCGTGCCCTGAGTCCCCTACCTTGTCTCAGCCACATACCCTGAGACAATCATCTCCACCTCCCACCATTCAGCCCACCTCATATCTAATCTAACATAGATTCATGTTGAAGAGTCAAAAATAGGTCCTAGGTTAACTGCTACTTGTAGAGTCCTTCTCTGTGTCAGGCATTGCACCAGCAATTCCCATGGACTGTATCTTACTTTATTCTCACAACGCCCCTGAGTGATGGTCCATGGTTTTTTGTCAAGGAAGCTGAGGCCCAGAGAGGTTAAATATTTTGTCCCAAATTGCACAGCTAGAAATCCTAGGAATTCAAATCCTTCCAAGGCGACTGCTCTTTCCCACCACCCCTCACTGTTTCTTGAATGCAACAAATCAGGCTGAAATGGCATTGGGGTAAGTTAGGGTTCACATAAGAAAGAATGTTCCAGGAGCCAATGATGTGAAGTGCTGGAACATAAGGAAGGCACTTGTGGAAGAACCTCAGGGACTCTCAAATGATCTTTCCTGCTTCTCCATGGTGGACGGCAACTTTTGAGTTGGATGACACTTTTTTGAAGCTAATATTTTAAAATCTATAAAGTTCTGAAACCATTGGCCAAGTTATGGCCAAATTAATAATTTCTGGGCTTCTTTATCTCATTAGCCATCATAGCCAAGCCACTTAATGCCCAAAGAAGTTCAGTGAGCCATCACACTAGACCCTACTCTCCCCGACCCAGAAGGCTCTGCAAGGGAACTTACAGGGTTGAACCACTGAAACCCTGCTTGGCTATTAGACTTCACACTTGCTTCCTCTCCTCGCTGATGTTAATGGCTCATTTCCCCCAAGGTTCTCTTTTCACCTTTCAACCATGTGTCTGTCACTTCAGCTTGTTAATGGCTTTTCGGGACATCCTGTGGCACAGCGCTGTGTCGTCAGTCCACAGAGACCCCCGCCAGCCTTTCTCCTTGGTTAGGGGTTGCTTACAACTTGTACATCAGCACATTAGTCACAGTTAAATGTTTACTGAAGAACTTTCCAAACAGTCTGGGTGCATGGGTGAGAGCACAGGATAGACGCAGGACACTTTTAGGACAGAAACCAGTTTATAGGCCAAGAGTTGAGTCCAATCCCAGGCAGCGTTGGAGGGTGCCACCCTGCAAGGTGAGGCCACTCAGCACTTAGACCACCCAAACAGGGCATGTTCATCCTGAAGAAAACAGAGTTAAAATAAAAGAAACTGCTGCTGCCAGAATTTCCCTCAGGAGTCCTGGTTGAGCACCCACTGTTTTACCTTGAAGCCTCAAATATCAGTTTGAGCAAATATCAGTCTGTTTGGAAACTCTTCCATTCTAGCTTTGGATTTATGTTCAGTGCTTTTTTTTTTTTTTGTCTTTTGAGCACATGGATGACTGTGTCTTCACAGAAGACCCTCACACCCCCTTGCTCTGTGGGGACAGGAGGAAATCCTGGCTCCTCATGCCATCCTGGAAAAATGCAAGCTGGTTCTGCACAGGCTTTGGTTTTTGCAAGGTGACTTTCTCAGGACTTGGGACCAAGCATGGCCTGGTCCAGCAGTTAGAGATGTTCGGAATGGAACTGGGCTGCCTTCTGAGGGAGTGAGTTTCTTGTCACTGGGAGGGTGTTTGGCAAGAACCCACCGTGGAAAATGGGAAGGTGACATGATTGTTTCAGGCCACTCGCTCACAGTCACTTGTCTGGTTTGTGCTGAGGTCCCAGGTTTAAAAAAGACATAAACCCCACCATGTAGGATTGGACTGGTTGTCATTTCCATATGCTGCTGTCCTCAGCATTGTCCCTGGGAAGTGGGATATTCAGCCATCCTTCTCAGAACCCACTTAACTCAAGGCTGTCACACGTCAATCATAGGGAAGTAAATGGCTCAAGTGGAAAACAGCCTTAGAGGTCATTGTCTTTAACTCTCTTACTTTATAGAAGAGGACACTTAGGCCAGAGGGCTTAAAAGACTTTGCTCAAAGCCACACAGCTTGGTAGTACTGAAGTCAGGCTAGAAGCCAGGTCTGTCCCTTCCCACCCAGGGCTCACGGGCTCTTGTCACTCATTCTCGGTGTGTCATCCAGGATACTCGCTTAAGGCAAACACGACAAAGGGAAGGATGCAATTCCCACAGTTCTTACTTTGTGTCACACCAAGCTTCAAATGAGCACTGTGAAGAGTTTGTGCCCTGGACTTCCTGGGTGATTTTAGATAAAATAGCCCAGTCGTCTTCATCCTGTTTCCTGACTTGGAAAATCAGGAGAAATAACTGTCTGCTACGCTTCACCTCTGGGTGTTGTGAGGAGGAATGAGATGTAAATATAAATAAAGAGGCTCATTGAGCCCTTTGGGAGGGGAGTTATATACATCCATGTGGAGCAGTAGAGCTTGTCACACTGTAAAATTATACCCAATACACTGGCTCACCAACCACTTAATGGTACTCTTGCGTCCTGAATAGTACTCTTGAGATCCCAAATACCTAACTTGTGAAGCAGTAGGAATTTATTGGAGGGAAGGGGGGGGGAGACCAGGAGTGGGGAAAAGACTTATTTAATGTAGTCACCATTTCTCTAACTGAACAATAGGAAATTGATGAAGAAGCAGATAACTTGGTTCATTTCTAAATATTTGCAGAAAAGTTTAACCTGTTTTTATTATCAAGTTCCAGCATGATTGTTTTACTCAAATGGGAAAAACTCGCTGAACTAAAATCCCTGAGATGTTATTGATTTTGATGAAAAATGTTGGGCAACGGCCTCAGCTTAACTCACTTGCCCTCCCTGTGCCAACCTGGCAATCAGCCACCAGCATCCAAAAGTGATGGAACATTGCGCAGATGCAGTCCGAGGCTGGGCTTTGCTGCACGCTGCACAAATTGATTGCTTCCCGTGAAGACAAGGCCCCTGCTGTAAAGTTTCCAGGTATTGATGTGTGTGAAATTTGCACAGCTTTCAGAAAGCGAGCTTCATTTGGATAGTCTCCTGGCTCCCGGTATCCCAGGGACAGGGGGTTTGAGCCAAGTGACTCATCCCAAGAAAGCCAAGTGTTCGGTACGGGAACAGATCAGTGTGTGAGCTTCAGCTGCCCAGGGTCAGTACCACTTTATGGGAATATCATGGGAACATATGGTGGTAAGTGTGTCTGAGAAGGTGACAGGGAGATAAAGGGAGGTCACAAGCAGAACAGAGACTGATGATAAATTCTGAAATTGCAATTTTGCTCCAAATCGGAGGCACTTGGGTTGGTGCTTGTGTCTTCTTTTCTTGGTCAAGGAAGAAGGCAATCTGTTTAAAGCGTGTCTTCTTTATGAAAATTCAAAAATCTAAAACACAGGAGCATCATCTCTTGGGCCACTTTGGGCTACTTGTGACTTTTAGGAATCAAATTAAGTCATTTAGGAAATGATGCTGTTGATTTCCTGAACCCAAATGTCTGGCCCTGATGGATGAGAGGTTTGAATCCACCAGAAAGTATGTGGACTTTCCATTCCTATTCCCTTAGCAGGAGCAGCAAAGATGAAGACATTTTCAGGCCTGTGGAAAGGAAAGGTTTAAGGCTTGTGTTTCTTCTCATCTCAGACTTTTCATGCCATGCATAGGGGCTTGGGCAACAAGAAATATAAAATAAAAAGCGGGTCCTGGGACCAGGGCTAGAGCCATCGGAAGAGGGGAAGGTGGTCAAATTAAGTAAATGGATTTTAAGAAAGGAGATTTCAACAGGCTTAAGGGATGCATTGAAAAGCCTCTGCAGAAAGGAGATCAAGGTTCAAACAGGGGCCCCAAGACAGCCAGGTGGTCTTGCAGGGAAAATTGTCACAAATCTCTTGCATTGTTACCATTCACCAAAAAAGGATGTGGAAGGTGAAAGGTTATCCAGTGAGCAAACCCTGGGCTCTACAGGAATGAAGACACTCACCAAGGTGACCAAGAAATTGCAAAATTGACTCATTCCCAAGAAAACAAACAAAAAAAAAATCAGAAAGAAAACCACACACACATTCACAGGAATTCAGGAAATCTGAAGCAGAAAGTGAGATAAAGGTTTTCAAGGGACACAAGAGGAGAGTAAAGGAAAATGCTGCCCCTTTATTAGGCAGAAGAGAAAGGGAATAGGAGATCAGCGCTACCCCTCTCCAAAATGCTGGCGTCTGGAAGGCTCACTTAGCCTGCGAATGCAAACTGAAAATGGAAAAAAAGAGCTTTCCCTTAAAAGTATACAATGTTTTACACTTTTTGAAGTACTTTCATGTCCTCTTATTTGAGCCACCTTAAAAGTCAATGGAAAGATGCGGAATGTGAGTAAATCAGAGGGAGGAAAAAACAGCAGCAGGTTGGGCGCTTACACCTATTTCAGTTGTAAATGCTGTCTTTGACTTGCACTCAGGGCCTGCCAGGCAGGAAGCACCTGTGGTGGGTTAGCGGAGTAATTTGCAGTAAACTTCATTCAACGCAGTCCGTGTGCCAGAAGACTCCTGCCAAGGCAAAGATAGTGCTAAATTGCTTTGCAAGCACTTAGAATTGGCCCGGGAATGGAGTAACATTTATTGGCTCATTTATTCATTCATTCAACAAACATTTATTGAGAACCCTACTATGTGCAAGATACTGTCCTAAATGCAATGATAACCAACACAGTGTTATAAAAATAAAGCTGTCAGACCAATCTAATTAAGCTGACAGGCTTGATAGTTGGGTTAGAATTCATTCCTGCAATCTGCCTTGACTCTGAAAGTTTTCTAGTGTATCTCATATATCATAGCCCTCAACAAGTGGAGAAACACAGTGTGTGCTTGGGCCCAGAGAACATTCATGCTTAATGAATACATCAACACACACGACGAACCGGGTTATGCCTTACATCTCATTTGCTTGCCTAACTCTGTTAAACAGGCAGGGCAGGAGTTCTGCAGATGAGGAAATTGAGATTCAAAGAGGTTAGGGACTGTGCCCAGGGACCCACAGCTGGTGAGTGAAGCAGCTAGACTTGCTACCAAGTCATGCCAGGTTATGGAGTTCTTCCGGAATGGATTTTTGTTGGTGTCACATAGATGGAGCAGAAGACAAACACATTAATGTACAAACCATAAAAGGCCAAATGTGGGTATATAAAAGCATCTGGGATTAGGACCATCACCAAATAAAACACAGGATCACAGAACATCAGATATGTCCCAAATAAATAACATTCTCTCTCTCTCTCTCTCTTTCTCTCTCTCTCTTTTAGTTAAATTTGGCAATCCTTCCTGGGATCCACTGGGAAGTTATAAATTGTGTGCCTGGGGTCCTTGTAACACACTCCATTGAAGCCTAATTACCAATCTCTCCCAACAAGAACGTGGTTTTAGCAGCTGCCTCCCTGCATATAACCTGGCATTTGCTGCCTTCCCTAAAGTAGTGTTTTGAGCTGGTAAAGCAGACAGCAACCCGGCAAGCAGAGGAAGTGGGGTATCAATCAGACCGACAGCTGCCTTGTGCAGCCCCGGGCTTGTGCTTCGTGGGCAGCACAGAGATCCTTGGTCCTCCTGACAGCACCCGAGTGTTCACTGTGACTTTCTCCATGTTATAGTCCACGAAACTAAGGCCCGAGCAGACCAAGGGTGAGAGCTGGGATGTAAACCCACGCAGACCAGATGACATTGTGCCCCTGCCCGTTATGCTTCACAGCGACCAAGGTGCATTTTCCAGAAATCAGACCTGAGCTGCTCCTACAACATTTCTTAACAACTTCCAGCAACGAGATTTCACCAGAGGCAAAGAGACCCCAACATAGGACATGTGAAGAGGCCCAGGAGGGCCGTTAAGATTTGACAAGCAATGGAAAGGTGTCAAGATGACAAATGCTATCTTGCCCCAGGCACCAGAATTTCCCTTTGGGGAGTGATCTAATGAAATGAAACTTCCACCTTCCTGGGCTGGGTCGGGGCCGTTAACATCTCCTGGTGGAGCTCTGTCCTCCCTCACTTCCCGAGATCCCGTCCCTGTGGGGTACCTGGCTCAAGGCCTCACTCTTCCCTCTCTCTGCCTTTGCACTAGCTCCCCCAGAACCCCAGCATTCACAAGGAAATGAGGACAGCTGTGCCTGACCCGGGGACGTTTCGTGCAGGAGCCGTGGGAGGTGGCGCACTGACATGACTCTCCAGCGTGCGTGCTGGTGGGAAAGAAGGAAGAGGTGTGGAGGTTCTCGGCGCTTTTCCCGTATCTATTGTCTTCACTAACCGAAAACAGAGGGCTGTGTCCTTTAGATTCTCTGACTTTATCTAAGCCCTTGGTTATCCACCCTGCTTCTTAAAATCTCCTCTACAGACAGAATCCACTTTCATTTCACCTCTAGCATTCACAGAATGGGAGAAGAGAAGGGAGAGAGAGTGAGAGAATGAGAGAGTAATTCAAAGTCAGACCCATCACAGGCCAAACCTCCCTTCCGCCCCCACGAGCCTGCCCACCACTCTCTCTAAAAGGCTTTTTGCATGAGCGATCCATACAAATTCAATTTGGGACTCTCAATAGAATGGCCACATAGAACCAATGGATAGGGTGGGTTAAAAAATTAAATATATGGCTCATCGTCAGGAGGGGAACTTTGGTTGACAACATTACTCTCATAGCCAAGGGTTGAAGACCAGGACGAAAGGTGGCCCCGAATATTTCAAAGATGTTCTGATCATACCTGAAAATAGTAGGTACACTCTGGAAGAACTAGGTAAATTCATCAGCAGTGCAGAGACATGAATAAAACTGCAATACTGGACCAACTATATAGATATTGAGACATGCCATCTGAGGGGATGTTATAAGGAGAAAATCTTATCTGTGTCCTATTTCACCTTAATGGACCCCATCCATAAATTTTTATTCAAAAATTTATCATTGGTCTGTGTTGGTATAGACTTCCATTTGAGCAAATCTCTTTGTTAGTGAGCTTGCTACACGTCAAGTTTTGTATGCACAACCTTGTTTAATCCTCACGGCTCCCTGAGCCTACTTTTCCCTCTTCCTGACTCTTTCCCCCGACTCCTCACCTCCTGCCTGCCTGGGCTCAAATGACACCTCTACAGAAAGGCACCCCCACCGTCATCCTCTGCCCCATTCCTTCTTCATAACACTTATTTTATAGATGTCTTTGTCTCCCCAACCTTCCGTGTGGGCAAGATCAGATTTAAATGAGCATCAAACATGACTTCGAAAGAAAACTTTCAACTCAAAAGGGAAACACTCATCTTTGGGGTGTGTGTGTGTGTGCGTGTGTGTGCATGCCCGCATGCATGCGTAGTTGTGCATGGGTTGGAGGAAAGATTTATCCTTCCCAATTTGACTTGGTGTTAGTGCTGGCTTGTGGAAGAATACTCAGGAAGATGTTTTTGTTTGTTTTCTATAACACATATACGGTAGTTCACCGTGTACTCTGCTCTCATTGGAGCTCTGGGACGCTTTCCTCTTGTAGGTAGGCCAGCTCCGTCAATTTCCCTGATGGAGAAACTGAGTTCGCATAGACTGCAGGACTTGTGAAATGTTGTGAGGTTAGTAAATAGACAAAAGAGGCCCAAGGCGACCCTGGTGCATCAGACCCTGGGGGAAGCTCTTCTACAAGGCAGTTGTATTCATCTGCCAGCAGCCAGGTGGGCAAGGCGGCAGGGAAACGGGCCCAGCACGGTTTCTCCGTGTGCCCCAAGGGAGAAAACACACAGATACTGGAGATAGGCCAGGGGAATTTGACTTCCAGCTCTACAGCTTAATTGCCATGTGGCCCTGGGCTTGTCTCTTTGTCCCTGTGAGCCTCAGTCTACCAACCTGTAAATGGGGGTGGTAATATTGCTCACAGCCTGTGCAATCAGAAATAACAATGCAGAGTGCCTAGCATAATGCCTGACTTGGTGCTCAATAAAAAATCACAAATCCAGAATCTGTTGCTAACCAACTTACCTAAGGCAAGGTAACATCCCGTTGGCTGACTTTTCAGATAAGAAGGATTTTAAAAGTGTAGGTACAGTTTTCTCAGATTCTGAAACTTAGAGAAAAATGTTCTGCTTGCTTGCGAGCTTCCCCTGCAGGGCCCCGCCTTATTTGTCCTGCGTCCTAGTTCAGCACTGAGGCAGCCAGCTGTGCTTTTCCACACCTGCAACATCACAGTAGCCTCCTGCCCCGGCAGGTGGCCCCTTCCATCCAGGGCTTAGCTCAGCTTCCTAGAGGGCCCTCCCACCTGCGCCCCTTCCCGCCCTTGCCCAAGACCCACCTGCTTACGCTGGCATCTCCTGGACCTTGAGCACTGCTGCCTGTCTCACTTCCCACCTCTCTTTGCTCAAAGCCTCCACTCCTCTTTGCTTCTCCTCCAAGCCATTGCCTGCGGCCTAAGCTCATTCATTTCTTTCAAACGTCACCAGTGTCTGGGGCTGCCACAGCCCCGGTGTGGGTAAACCCGGTGTACTTTCAGCTTCTCCTCCCACCACTTGCCTTGAAGCCCTGGATACCTGCCTCTTTCTGTCCCCTGTGCCTTTGCGTGTGTGAGTCCTTCCTTCTGGGACACCTCTCTACCCACCTCAGTGGGTGAACTCCTACTCACACTTTGCAGCCCACTTTAATATTGGCCCCTCCTTGACTCAGCAGAGGGAATTAGTCCCGTTCTCTACCCTCCCACGGGACTGTGGGCATGCCTCTTTTAGATTTATTGTGCGGACACCGTCTGGGAGAAATCAATTTGAGAATAGGAGCTATGAGTGTGATGACTCTGTGTCCTCCTTCTGGGCACCCTCTGGGATGCCCTCGGGTGTGAGCTGTTATGGTCTTCTGGTGAGGTGAGGTGCCCTGGCCCCTCTCTGCTGTCACACCAGCTTCCTGTGGCATTCTGCACCACGGGCCACAGTAGGCACTCAATAAATATGTATTGAATCAGGGAAGAAAGAAAAGGAGGGAGGGAGGAAAGAAATGTGCTTTTATCCCTCCCACCCCAGGGTTTTCCCTTGGAGAAAAAGGAACCAGATGAAACATCCTGAACATGTCCATCCTCCTCTACTAACATCTTTCCCCCCTCTGACACAGACTTTTTGTCCCTGGGCCAAGTTTGTGTGTATCCAATGGCTTCTTTCTCACAAGGCTCCTCAAAACCTCGTGCAAATTGTCTTATCAGATCTCTCCACCAGGCCTTGACAGCTGCCTTGCCGTGCCCAGGCTGCAGGGCGAGCACATTCAGGTCTGGTTCTGGGCGCCCACCCCAGTGAGCACCACACAGACTTTCCGTATTGCAGCCTCCAGCACCCGTGTTCCCACCAGCAGCCCGATTCTCCCCAAAAAGGAAAGCGCAGACCCAGGTTGGAGGCAGTGCTGGGACGGAATTGTGCATGTTTCTTATAGGTGGGGCGGGAGCTCATTTATGTATGTGTATCTAATGCTGTTTGTGAACATTTAAATTGTCATCGTGGGATTTAGCGATTTGATGTACAGTTCTGCTGCAACATGACATAAGTGTCTCTAAAATTCACCAGGCTATGCAGAGTCGCACAATAAAAACAGGGCTCATGGGAAAAACAAGTGACACATTAAAAAAAAGAAAAAAGAATGATAGGAACCTGATAAATATGATAACACAGTTTTACGCATGATAACTTATTAAAAGTATATAGAAATACCGCAAGGAATAGGGTGATTTACCTGGAAAGGGACTTGAAATTTGCTTGTGGGGGTGGGTGTGGGAAGGGCTGCAGCCTGTGAGGTTATGGTGAAGTGGCACAAGGCGGCCCATCTGAAACCGGGCAGAGCTGTCCTAAGGGTGTGCATGTGTGTGGCTCCTACACACACGGCGAGCCGAGGCCGTCGGTAGATGCCTGAGCTGTGTGCGTGTGTGCGGTTGTGCCTTCCTGTGTAGCTCATTTCAGCCGGGCGCAGTTTTCTGTATTTGCCTAGTGTTGCTCCTAGACAAAATCACGTATATTATACTCAATTTGTTCCCTAATGTATCAACTGCACTGGAACAAATTTGCATTTTCAAAACATGAGCTAGAGCAGGATTGACTGTATCACTGGAACAGGCTGTGGCCAAGGTGCTTGTCCTTGTCTTTTTATACAAGGACATTCCCCGCCGCCTCCCCCCACCCCATTACATCTGTGCCATCAGGGGGTAAGATTTTGAAAGATCATTTAAAAATAAAGATCATCTATTTTTAAAAATGCCTTTTCTTATTTAACCAGGACTGATACTGCCTTTGATATCGCCATCAAAGTTCTTCCAAATGGCTCGAGGAAGGACAGTTCACTCACAGTCGATGTCTTGGAGACCCACAACTTCCTTTCCTCATCGCACTCCTGCTTGGTTTTCTCCAGACCAAGCCTGCTTTCACTCAGGTCTGTGGTCTGTTTTTGCCATCTGGCCTCACCCTCGGCCTCTTAGTTATGACTTGAAAATCGTAAGACAAATTCCGCATCATCCGGAAGTTGGCAGTTTCTCTTCAACAGGTTATCCTCTGTGCCCTAATTAGAAAAAGGTGCTTTCTTTGGTGGAAACAAGCTTGTGCCAGGGTGACACAGCCTGGCCAACAGTACGTGGCTGCCCCGGCTCTGCCTTGAGCTGAGCTGGTCACATGTGCTTAGGTTCCACAGTATTGAGTGTTGGACCTGGAGGCTCCAGCATGACAAGAGAGGAGGAGGAGGAGGAGGAAGAGGAGAAAGAAGAAGGAGAACCTGGCTTGAGACCCTAGACAGATGTGGGCAGGGGAGGCCCTTGCAGAGACTGACCAAGGGTTACCCAGACAGGTGGCCTGTGACACAGGCTGAGTCATGGTCCAGGCAAGGGAATGGGGACCTGTGCCAGCACCGGGCAACCACATCACTAGGCAGCATGTCCCCAGGGAGCTGCAGTGTCCCCTGGCCTTTGTCTCACGGGCCTGGGCAGGCATCCATTCTCAGCCTTCCTGGGCAGGGGCCTGAGTCTGTGGTGGGTTTTCAGGCAGAGTGAGAACTTCTGAAGGGGGACTCCACCCCCCACCTACTGACTCAGAGTCTCTAGGAAAAGGGCTTGGAAACCTCTATGTTTAACCAGCATCCCCAGAAAGATTTTTATGCCGCAGGAAAGCTTGGCAACTCCTGGTCTAGGCCAGTGATTTTAAGAATTCTTTTTAGCTGCATAACTTTTTTCGAAAGGGGACATTTGGAGAACCTGGAGTTGCAGCAGGTGAAGCAAGGGAGGGGCCACGCCCCCCCGACCCCGCCCCGTCTCTTTCTCCTCTCTTTGCTCAAGGGAGAGACTCCTCGGGACACAGAAGAGAATTTGAAAACTACTGATTTAGTCCAATGCCCCCCTTGTACAGATGAGAAAGCTGAGGCCCTGAGAGGTTAAAATCCCTTGCTAGTGTTCACATGGCAGGAAGTGGCAGGGCTGCTTCATGAGCCCACGGCACTCAGGTTCCTTCTCAGTCTAAAGCTGGGAAGACTTCCACAAAGCTAGAGAACCAGGTGGGGGAGAAAGGAAAGGCTGCCTCCGAGCTGTAGGATTTGAGCTCAGGGTCTGTCCCCTCTCCGTACTTCACTAGTTTCACAGCTCAGCAGCCACACAGACATGGAGAGCAGAGCTGATATCAGACTAAAATCTATAAGGGGTTCAAAACACCGGCGGCAATGGACTAAATGTTTGTGTCACCTCAAATAATTCATGCATTGAAATCCTAGCCCCCAAAATGATGCTATTAGGAGGTGATGAGGCCATGAGGGTGGAGCTCTCCTGAATGGGATTAGTGTCCTTATAAGAGAGACTCCAGAGAGTTCTCTTGCTTCGTTTTTTTTGTTGTTTGATTGTTTTTGTTTTTATTTATTTATTTGTTTTTGTTTTTGTTTTTGTTTTTGTTTTACATTTGAAGAAACAATAAGAAGTCTTCAGTCTGCCACCTGGAAGAGGCCCTCACCAGAACCCAACCCTGCTGGCTCCCTGATCTGGGACTTCCAGCTTCCAGAACTGGAAGACATAGATTTCTGTTGTTTATAAGTCATCCAGTCTATGGTACTTGGTTAGAGCAGCCCGAAGGGACTATGACACCCAGGGACCTTCCCCGAGTGAGAAAAGCACCAATTCCATGTTAAGCAGCAATGAAAGCACAGGGTGACCGTGCATGACTTTGAGCTGAAACTGCCCTGTCTCACTTGCCTATCGGGACTTGGAATAAGTGTTAGAAAAGAGGCAGAGTATGACGGGGATTTGCTTCCATTTTCCAGCCCACTTCACTCCCAGGGGGAAGTCTCTCGGAGCTGGTTCACTTGTGCAGACTTGTAGCCCATCAGGGGCTCTATCTGTTTGTCAAATCTCTCCGGCCTCTTCACCAATGGCGGCCCCATTGACACAGGTGGATCATGGATAAGTACCTGAGGATTACTCTGTGTTTTCCCTCAGCCGAAAATGGTGCCCACATGAATGGAGCCCGGATCAAGGATTGGGGAGAGGGAGGTGGCAGATACATGGAAGGGGTCGCATTCTTTTCCCTTCCACTGTGGTTATTTATTTTTGCTTTTAGAGGAGAGAAGTCAGATAACAAAATCCAATCTCCTGAACAGGAGAGAGAGACAGAGGTGGGGGGAAGAAGCAAGAAGGAGAAAGAAAAAAAGAAATTTCTATTGCTACGTCACAAAGGAAGACAAAGGAGCACAAATTGGACAATATGTATTTTTAGTATGTCACTAAAGTGGTTTTATCCATTTAGTTTTGGGGTAACAATTAAATATTTGGAATGGAAAACCCCAATGCCCCTGGGCCACCAAGCCTATCCTTCCCACCCTGCCCCCCTTCCATCCAGGATTACTCCTCACATGAACAGGCCAAAGTCACCTGGGCACTGGGGATGGTGAGGCACAAACCGGGGTCTTCCAAGAGTGGCTGCAGCCCACAGGTCTGATTCACTCCTTGGGGCAAAGCATCAGGCTTCCAAGGGAGGAGGGCCCATGGTTCCAACCAGGAGTTTGGACTCTGAGCTGTGTGATCATCCTCCTGCATTGGTTCCATGGCACTGGCCTTTCCAGCCACACCTACTCTGGAAATCATACCCAGCAAAGGGATTCAAGATGAGAAAAGGGGCTAGAGAGAGGATACAAGGAGAAGTCAGCAGGCTGCCACCTGGATAAGGCCCTCACCAGAACCCAACCCTGCTGGCACCCTGATCTTGGACTTCCAGCTTCCAGAACTGGAAGATATAGATTTTCTTGTCTATAAGACACCCAGTCTACAGTACTTTGTTAGAGCAGCCCAAATGGACTAAGACATATCTCTGCCCATGAGTTTTTCAGTTATAGGTCAATGAAAACCCATTTCCAATGGCTGCAAACAAAACAAACAAAACGTGAGGGGGATGTTCTTTGAAGCCATTAAGTTAGGAGTAACTTGTTACACTGCAAAGATAACCAGAACAACGCCCATCTCAGAGGGTTCTTGAGAGGATCTAAGGAGATATACACATGATGTGTTCAGTCACATGCTGGGTATAGTAATAGCTCAATTAATATCAGCTATAACTCTTCATAACCTTCTAAGATAGCTGTTTCATATAATATCTAACCTGAGAAGGGGTGATTTTCTGCATCTTTAGAGGTATGCCATTCAGAATATAGGTCACTAATCAATCAAATTAAAACAGACGAGCTTCCCGCCATCTCCCTCCCTTTGGAAGCTTGACAAGAAACCTCTTAATGTACGTTATTTGGAATCAGATGAAGTGCTCACAATGCAATCTATGTGTAGAATGCCAGCAAAATCTGAGTTTTTGATGAAGAGTCACCATCACTTGGCCATTCCTGCATACAAAATAAATAAACAAATAGACAAAGGGAAGATTCAGGGCCAAGACTTAATAAAAAAGATGATCAACACCATCACATTTTAAAAATGTGTTTGAGGTCACATATTTTATATTCTATCAGCTCTTTCCACACCACCCAATCCTCCGACCCAATCCAGATATACCTCATTTCATTACACCTCACTTTATTGCACTTCACAAATATTGCATTTTTTACAAATTGAAGGTCTGTGACAACCTTATGTCGAGCAAGTCTTTTTCCAACGGCAGGTTCTCACTTTGTGTCTCTGTCACACTTTGGTAATTCTCACAATATTTCAAATTTTTCATTATTATTATACCAGTTATGGTGATCTGTGATTAGTGATCTTTGATGTTACGGTCGTAATCGTTTTGGGGCACTATGAACTGTGCCCATATAAGGTGGCGAACTTGATCAAGAAATGTTGTGTGTTCTGACCAGCTGTTCTGCCGTCTGTCCCCATCTCTGCAGGTCTTCCTATTCCCTGAGACACAAAAAGATTGAAATTAGGCCAATTAATATAGTTATGGCCTCTAAGTGTTCAAGTGAAAGGAAGAGTTGTATGTCTCTCCCTTTAAATCAAAATGTAGAACTGATTAAGTTTAGTGAGGGAGGCACGTCGAAAGCCGAGATAGGCTGAAAGCTAGGCCTCTTGTGCCAAACAGTTAGCCAAGTTGTGAATGCAAAGGCAAAGTTCTTGAAGGAAATTAAATGTGCTACTCCAGAGAACACATCAATGATAAGAAAGTGAAGCAGCTTGATTGCTAATATGGAGAAAGTTTGAGTGGTCTGGATAGAAGATCAAATCAGCTACAACATTCCCTTGATCCAGAGAAAGGCCCTAATACTCTTCACTTCTGTGAAGGTGGAGAGAGGTGAGGAAGCTGCAGAAGAAAAGGTGGAAGCTACCAGAGGTTAGTTCTTGGGTTTTAAGGAAAGACGCTGTCTCCATAATATAAAAGTGCAAAGTGAAACAGCAAATGTGAGATAGAAGCTGCAGCAAGTTATCCAGAAGACCTAGCTAAGATCACTGATGAAGGTGGCTACACTGAACAACAGATTTTCAATGTAGATGAAACAGCCTTCTGTTGGAAGAAGATGCCTTCTAGGACGTTCCTAGCTAGAGAGGAGAAGTCAATGCCCAGCCTCACAGCTTTAGAGGACAGGCCGACTCCCTTCGTAGGGGCTAATGCAGCTGGCGAGTTTAAGTTGAAGCCAGTGCTCATTTACCATTCTGAAAATCCAAGTCCCTTAAGGATGTTGCTAAATCTACTCTGCCTGTGCTGTATAAATGTCTATTTACAGCATGGTTTACCGAATATTTTAAGCTCATTGTTGGGACCTACTGCACAGAAAAAAGATTCCTTTCAAAATATTACTGCTCCAGAGTGTGAGACTCTGTCTCAAAAAAAAAAAAAAAATATTACTGCTCATTGACAATGCACCTGGTCACTCAAGAGCTCTGATGGGGAGGTACAAGGAGATTCATGCTGTTTTCATGCCTGCTAACATAACATCCATTCTACAGCCCATGGATCAAGGGGTAATTTTGACTTTCAAAGTTATTATTTAAGAAATACATTTCACAAAGCTATAGCTGCCATAGATCATGATTCCTCCAATTGATCTGGGCAAAGTAAATTGAAAATCTTCTGGAAAAGATTCACCATTCTAGATACCATTAAGAACATTCATGATTCACAGGAGGAAATCAAAATATCAACATTAACAGGAGTTGGGAAGAAATTGATTCCAATCCTCATGGATGACTTTGAGGGGTTCAAAGTATCAGTGGAGGAAGTAACCGCAGATGTGGTGGAAATAGCAAAAGAAATAGAAATAGAAGTGGAGGCTGAAGATGTGACTTAACTGCTACAATCTCATGATAAAGCTTGCACGGATGAGGAGTTGCTTCTTATGGGTGAGCAAAAATGTAGTTTTTGAGACAGAATCTACTCCTGGTGAAGATGCTGTGAACATTGTTGAAATGACAACAAAGGATTTAGACTATTACATAAACTTAGTAGATAAAACAAGGGCAGGGACTGAGAGGATTGACTCCAATTTTGAAAGAAGTTCTACTGTGGGTAAAATGCTATCAAACAGCATCACATGCTACAGAGAACCCTTTGATGAAAAAGTCACAGGTGTGGCAAACTTCATTGTTTTCTTATTTTAAGAAATTGCCACAACCACCCCAACCTTTAGCAGTCACCACCCTGATCAGTCAGCAGCCATTGACACCAAGGTAAGACCCTCTATCAGTGAAAAGATTATAACTCACCGAAGGCTCAGATGATCATCAGCATTTTTTTTTAGCAATAAAGTATTTTTTAATTAAGGTATGTACATTTTTAGACATAATGTTATTGCATACAGAACTGCATACAGTTATTGCATATAGAATATAGAAAAGAATAAACATTACTTTTATATGCACTGGTAAAACCAAAATATTCGCATGACTTGCTTTATTAGCATATTTACGTAATTGCAGTGGTCTGGAACCGAACCCTCAGTATCTCCAAGGAATGCCTGCAATATTTTAATCTGTGCAACTTACAGAATAATAGGCTTTTCTGGGATAATATAGTAGAGACAATTTTATCAAAGTCACAACCCACTGGTCAACCAAAGACAAGCTACAGCTCTCTGAGTTGCATTAGGCAAATTGCTTCCCCTCTTTCATACTATTAATTGGAAATTAAATGTGGCTTTTTAAGACATTAATACAAAGTTTAGAAGTGATTAATTCCTGGCTGTATTTTCAGGCCATTGCACATAAATTTATACACATAATGAATACTGCTTAAATTGGAATGGACTCAAAAAGTACACTTGTGTGAAGATTTCCTATTATTCAATAATACAATTTAATTTAACACATTTATTGAATACCCAATATATGCCAGGTGCCAGTAATAAAATGAGGACAAACCCTTACCCATAAAGTTGGCCCAGATTTCCAATAAATTAAACTGAAAATCTATTTAAAATTTAAAGCAACAATTTATGCTAGGTCACAATGCTTACGCAATTTGGGAGAAGTTATTTTCTAGAACCTTTAAATTTTTAAATTTTTTAAATATTTCACAAAGTGTATGTTAAATGAATGAATGTTGCAGTTAATGTTCATTAGTTAACTAAAGCTGATAATAGAGTAGACGGTGTTTCTGCGAACACCTCTATTAACAATGTTATTGAAGTTTAACTTGTAATTGCCATTTGATTTGTGGATAGTTCTTCAAAATTATTTGCTGATAAAATTTTTTTCCTGGGGCTCACTGATGGATTCTTTTTAACACCCTTTCATTTTTCTGAGAGACCTGAATAAGCAACTAAGTAACTCAATCGTTAGTTTGAGGGTAGAAATATCAACACTCTCATAAGCTCTTTGCTTCTTGGTCATGATGGACACACAGTGTCACTGTCATTTTGCTCTGTAAATAGACTCTAGTGAAAACATACACATGATTCAAAGCTGCCATGTAAAATAGAGATCATCTAAACTTAGCTAGTTGCTCAAACTGCCATGATAGGTTTGTAAAACATAAGATTGATATTTGCCTGGGATTTCTGCCTTTAAAGACTTTCTATTCTGTGCTGACAACAGAGGAGTAGCCTGAAGCTCCCCTCCCTCGGAGGCTGCTATGTGGACCCACCTGCCATGCTCAAGCAGGGGACGTTTCCACACACCCTCTTCCATGTCATCACACTGGCCACGCTTCTTGACCAAGCAGCACATGCCATGAGCAATGAAGTGAGCCTGGTCCCTGTCCCCCAGCCCCTAGCTTCTTCCTTTCATTATTTGAAAGTGAAAAATAATGCAAACCTACAGTAGAAGAATGCCCTCTCTCCTCTTTTTCAGAGCAGTTGTTTTCCATATAACATCGTGAGAGTCTCCGACTTCAGATGAATGGGCTAGAAGCATGAGCAGTGACGCCTCTCACAGGTGCTGGTACCGCCTGTGGCTTCCTAAATCTTGAGTCCATTTGTCCTTCTCCCCTATCTGTTACCTGTCAGAATTCTTCTAGATTTCCTCAGGCTTCTTAGCCTCTTGGTGGTCTGTTTTGATATCTGCTTACCCTTATCTTGAATCATTTTAGCTGACAGGAATTTCCTTGGAAAAGTTGTCTAACAGATTTTTTTTTAAACTCCTCTAACAACTACCAAGTACTCAGGAAATTATCTTAGTAGCCTGTGAGAGTGACTCTCCAAGACTTCCAGAAAGAGGATTGCAGTGTCTGTACGTTCCCACGCTCCATCGTCTCCCGCATTGAGCAGGACATGATCTTTAAATTGTTAAATTTCAGCTACAGTGAATCCACTGTTTAGGAAAACAGACTCTGCTGTCTGAGACATCTGTGTTTGAACCTATTTATGCCGTTTAATAATAGTGTCACTTTTGAAAAGCCATAACTTTCTCATCGGTGGAATAGGAATACCGCCACCGACCTCATGGGGCTAATTTAAGTAGGGAGATAAGGTTTACGAACGTGCTCTACCCCACACCCGGCCCGTGAGCCATCCTCCATGAGCACTGAGTCCTTTCTCCCTTCCCCTTTCTCCTGGGAAAGGAGGTGAGTGGGAAGAGGCAGAAACGGCAAGGCACCCTCAGTCAGGGACCTATCGGTGCTATGCAATGGCTCTATCTTTAGGGGACTCCTTCCTGATCGTTTCCTTTCATCTTCCTCCATCCATCCTCCCGAGACAGAGCACACTGTCACTGTGTCTTCACTCCCACACCTCCGCTCAGGCACACACACACGTCCACACCCCTGACCTCTTCCCTGGGATGTCTCTACAAGGGACTCTATAGAAGGAGAAACCGAATCAGCCCATCGAAACCTTGTTAACACTGTCCAGAGAAGAACAAAGTAAAAACGAATGTCAAGCCTCCTACAGCAGACAGAAGAATTCAGTCTGGATTTGAAGATATTAATTGAAATCGAGAAATAATCTGGGATAAGAAAGGTAGAGAGGCTATTTCCACTCAGATAAACCTTTAGAATTTTGGGAAAAGAATTTATTTTTAAAGAAATATCAGAAACTGGAGACACCACCCATACTGTTAGATAAGAAAAACAAAGTGGATTAAAGTTTCCTCTAGAAAAAGTTTCTTCTTCTTTTTTTTAATCTTCAAATCTTTTCTAAAAATTCACATCTTAAAGTTAAGGAGAACCAATTCCAGAAAATATGATACCTCATTTAATGTCCTTTCAGAAAAGTGGAAATTAAGTTCTGGGGTAATGATAATGACCCAGCTAATGCACAACATGTTAGAATGTGAAAGACTCTGTCCTAAGGGTTGTATGTGCTTCACCTTCTTCCATTCTCACAACAACTCTATGAGGACAGTTCTATTGT
Source organism: Propithecus coquereli (assembly GCF_000956105.1). Taxonomy (NCBI): domain Eukaryota; kingdom Metazoa; phylum Chordata; class Mammalia; order Primates; family Indriidae; genus Propithecus; species Propithecus coquereli. The sequence goes on along the minus strand of NW_012137636.1, from coordinate 2,798,883 downwards.
TAGCCTGTTTTACAGATGAGGAAACCGAGGCACAGAGGGCTGAATAACTTGCTCTAGGCCAAATGCGTTGTAAATAGCAGAGCTAGGGTTTGAGGTGAGGAGCCAGGCTCCAGAACCCACACACTGAAGGAGGCTGCCACATGCAGCGACTTGAGGCGTGCCCTCTGCCACTGTCCTTACCAAGATGCCCATCCTTACACTGAGCCGTGTGGCCCCCTGCAGAGACGTGCATCTGGACATTGCTGCCATCACGCTGCTGTGAAGAAGCAAGGGTTGAGGTCACTATAGCAAAGCGAATGAGGCAAAGATATTGTTCCTTCTGCTGGGACCCTGTTGTTTGGAGAAGGCAAGAAAGAAGGGAAGAAAAATGTGAAGACGTGGAGGTGGTTGAATTCTTACTCTTAAGGCTGATTGCTCATTTGGAAAGTGTGATTTCATTGGGAAATGCCCTCCGTGGCCACAGGATTGAGATAACACTTGGAAAGAAAAACAATAAAATCTCCTTATTGAAAACATGTATCTCCTTTCTTCATCCTTGTCGAACTCTCCAAGGAGAGCTGATGATAATTGAACACTAGCTGAGGAAAGATTGGAGGGGGTGGTTAAAAACTGCATCAAATAGATCACCGAACCCTAAAGTGCTGAAAGTAAGAAAGAGTCTAAAACCAGATTTTAAACAGTCCGTATTCTGTGGGATTTGACATTTGTCCCAAAGCTGGCCAAGTAATTTCAAAAATACTAGTAGCAACATTTATTGATTACTACACATTGGATTGCTGTGCCTGCTGCTGGGAAAATAAAGACAAATAAGTTACACTTTCTTTCCTCAAGCATAGTGGGGCAGAGAGAGCAGTTAACAGGCCAAGAAAACAAAACATGGGACATTGGGCTATGTATATGCAAACCAGAAACAAAATGAAAACAAAAACAAAGCAGAAGTAAATCAAAAGTGGGAGTTGCAGGAGGGAATTATCTGGTCTGGAGTCAAGAATAGCCTCCTGGGACCTTGGCCAGATTCCAAAGGGAGAGTAGGTGTTTGCTAGACAGGGAAATGGTAGAGATTCGGTGGGAGAAGAGCATCATGGAGAAATAAAACAGGGTGTGCAGAGCCACAGAGGTATAAAACAGCATGGCCAAGGGGGAAAAAAGGAATGTTTGGGTGTGCTGAAGGAAAGAGTGTGAAAAGGAAGGGTGGTGGGAGGGACGGGACATGGGCACGGATTTGAGAGGTGAAATTGGAGGCAGAGAAGTTGATGAGGGCTGCTATGGTTCAAGAAAAAGAAAAGGACAGGTTAGAGTAAGCTGAGCTCAGTGCTGATGAAGAGGAGAGAGAGGACGGATGTGAGAGACAATCAGAGGCCAACATTGATAGGACTTGGAAAATGCTGGCATGCGTCAGGGAGACTTGAAGGTGACGTTAGACAGAGGTCTTGTGTGCATGGTGACTATATAGAAGATGGTGCCAGAAAGGTGGCTGAGAATGTCCACAGAGGATGAGATATGAGAGGTGAGACTGGGTCTAGGTTCTGAAGATGAGAGGCTGGAAATAGGTGAGGACTCCATCTAGAAAGGGGCTAGGTTTGCGGCAGACACTCTGAGGTGGAGCTTACCAGCATTCTTTGCCAGTAGAACACCTGTTGGGAAATTTAAAATGTGGAGGTCACGGTGATGGACAGACTGTGTGTAAAGTGGTCACCAGGCCCTCTGCCCCTGTGTTCACACCTGTGTAATCCTCTCTCCTAGAGTGTGGGTGGGCAGAGCCTGCAACTTGCTTTTTTTCAACCAATAACACACAACAAAATGATGGGATGCCACTCCCATGATTATGTTATATTATAAAAGACTCTGTCTTGCCTATGGATCCCCAGTAGAGATTTTCCTTGCTGGCTTGATGAGGTAAGTGGCCGTGCTGAGGAGGCCCCCATGGCAGGGAATCTCAGGCAGATCCAGAGCTGAGGGCAGCCTCCAGTTGACAGCCAGTCCTACAGCTGCAAGGAAATGAACTAGGCCAACAACTTGAATGAGCTTGGGAGTGGATTATTTCCCATCGAGCCTCCAGATGAGAATACAGCCCAGTGGCCTTCTTCACCGTAGCCTTGTGAGACCCTGTGCAGAGACTCAACTAAGCCATGCCCAGACTCCTGACCCATGGAGACTAGGAGATAATAAATGTGTACTGACCGGGCGTGGTGGCTCCCAGCACTCTGGGAGGCCGAGGCGGGTGGATTGTCTGAGCTCAGGAGTTCGAAACCAGCCTGAGCAAGAGCGAGACCCCGTCTCTACTAAAAATAGAAAGAAATTAATCGGACAACTAAAAAAAATACATAGAAAAAATTAGCCGGGCATGGTGGCACATGCTTGTAGTCCCAGCTACTCGGGAGGCTGAAGCAGAAGGATCACTTAGGAGTTTGAGGTTGCTGTGAGCTAGGATGATGCCATGGCACTCTAGCCCAGGCAACACGGTGAGACTCTGTCTCAAAAATAAATAAATAAATAAATAAATATGTACTGCTTTAAGCCATTAAGTTTGTAGTAACCAGTTACAGCAGCATCAGGAAACTAATACAGTCACATGTAGGATGCACTCAGAGCAAAACTACAAATACCCCCAGGGGTTTTGAGGACTAGGAAGAAAGGAAGCAGAAAAGCAGAAGGTCAAGGCAGCCCCTGCTGCTGTGACAGAGGAAGGCTAGCTCTGTACCGCCCAGCTCTGGGACCGACATTTTCCAGCCACTTTCTCTCTGGGGTTCCTTGGGACTTCTCACAAAATGAAAGACCATCCCTAAAAATCATGTGGATGGGGAACAGACTACCTGCACCCCCATGTGCCATGTGGGTGGAGTGTCTGCCCCTTACTGCAGAGAGGAAAACTGGAGCCTCGAGTCAGCAGTAACTGCTTCGCCCACAGCAGCCCACCCTTGCATCTTTGCCTGACCTCCTCTGGTCCCAGACCTTTCTCCCAATCTACTTCACACGCTACTGTGAAAGAAAACCTTCCTATTCTTTCCCTTTTTCCCTCCTTTGTATTCGAAAATGACAACTTTCATGTACAACTTTTCATGTACAATTCAATGCATTTTAGGTAAAATTTTAAGGGTAACCTAGCCATATTTATGTCCCAGAAATATACATCCACCTACATGTGCACACACACATGCAGAGACAAGGGTGAAGAATGCCGTTGTCCATTACAGCCTATCTGTAAGTTATGATAATATGTGAAAGATAATCATTACTTTGCTTAAAACCCTGCCTTCATTGCTTGTTATTATGTGACCACATGGTGAGGAACTCAATTTTTGCTTAGAAATGTAAAATGCATAAAGTCCAAATCTTAGTTGCTGACAGCCATTAAGAATCTTTGTGAAAGAAAGAGAACTCTGTTCCAACCCACTCGTAGGTTTAATAAGAACAAGCATTCCCGTTTGCTGAAAAGCTTATAATATGGTAGCCCCTGTGCTAAGCACTCAATGCAATTTATCTCATGCACTCCTCACAACAATGACAGGAGAGTGGATAATATTATCATCTGCAATTTAGCAAATGAGGAGCTAAGGCTTGGGAGGTCAGATCAAGCACCCAGCTGGTCAGCTCCAAACCAATGCCTCTGCCCACCACAGTGGCAGAGAGAGGCGTCAGCAAGATCCAACCATGTTCTCTACTCTTTTAGCCTTTTCTTCAACTTAGATATAAAGATCCTAGAGGTCTAGTCAAAAGCTGGTTGGGGACACAAGAAAAATTTCCTCATTATTTAAAAGATCAGAAGCTCTGAGCAGCAAGCGGTGCATGCCCAGGCAGAGTGGATCCTACCTACAGACAACCCGCTGTGCGTGCAACTCAACAGCTCGAAAGAGGCTCTTCCAACAGAGCTCCTTGCAAACATCTGCCCCCTCCAGCTATGGGCTTATGAAGGTGCAGGTAGGGTCTGTCTCATTCACCATGGCCACCTCCCTCCTGGGCACATAGGAGGCCCTCAAGGAATATTAGTTGGATAATTGAATGAGTAAATGGATGGGTGAATAGATGGATGGATGGACAGAAGGATGAAGAATAGATTAATAGATGGATGGACATGGCAAAGCCCAACTCAAGAGAGGGACAGAAACAAGTTCAGCTCCTTTTGATCCCAGTTCCTCATTTCTGGCCATGAACTCCTGGGCATCCTAGAACTCTGAAGATGCAAAATATCAGGGAAGAACACTTTGTTTTCTCCTTTATTGTCTCTAGGCACATGTTTCCAAGATGTATTTTAAAAGGGACAGTAGACAAGGGATGTTTAATTTGTTTAGCATCTAGGCAAAGACTTTTCTAAAAAACAGCAAATTGAAAGACAGAAATCATTCCTGCCATGCGGAATTCTTCATCTGGGGCCTTGCATACTCAGTCCCTGAATTGACATGCAGGGAGCTTGAGAAAAGGCACATTTCGAGAGGGAAGCACAGAGTCCTGCCATGTCCCTGCGGGAATACAAATAAATTAATAAATTTAGCCAAGCCAGGCCTGCAGAATGCCTAGCTAGACATCCAAATACCATGGCTCCAAGCTTCTCGGCCTTATCTGCATTCTTGAAGTTTCCCCAGAGCCTCTGGCAAGCTGGCTCCAGAGCTGATCTCTTGATATCGATGTGGCAAATGGGGTAATGACTTCAGGTCTGTGCCATGGATAAAGGGTGTGCGGTTCACGCATGGAGGAAAGCATGGGTTTCCTGTCCTCTTGCGTGGAGCCATGACCTCATCCTGCCTTGCCTGATGTCTCCAAAATGCATCCCTTAGAGGCCAAAGAAGCAGGCAAACCAGGAGGCAGCGGCCGTCATCGGCTAGAAAGGCTTCTTTGTTGTGAAATGGCTTTGGGTGGGGACATCTGCCAAACTGGCCACATGAAGCTGAGGACAAGGCCAGGGTGATCCAGAGGGAGGC
>NW_012137636.1:2787556-2792667 GCF_000956105.1 Propithecus coquereli | reverse complement strand
ATTTTCTGAAAATCAAACCCCAGTATGTGCCTGAGCAAATTAATTTAATATAAATTCTTGGCACCTCAGTAAGTCAAGGAGAGAGATTGTTCAGCCTCCCAAGCACAGTCTTAAGCTAAGCAGATGTTAACCGTCATTTATTCTAGGACTTATTCCTCAGAATTTAGGAAGGAAGTCAGATATAGATAACATCCTTAAAGATTTTGTTTAGCTCTTTAAATAGCAAAATAGTCATGCAAAAATGTTCACAATTTCTTCCCCTCAGCAAAAACCTGCAAGTTCTTTCTTTCAAAGAAAGAAAATGTACCAATTATCATCACTGATAGTATTATCACGAAGGAAAATAATGTCAAAACAAGGCGTTATTTATCCAGCAGCTGTCTCTAAGACACTCAGAAATTTGTATTAGTGGGTAAGAGAAGGAAGAATAAAAATTCAGGATCTTTTACCATTATTAAGGCCTCCTCACATATTTTTCCAATTTCTTTTTAGATAAGGTTATTAGTGTGTATTTACCAATAGAACCGGCTGGTAGATCATTGAAGCCCTTTCCTCGCCATCATCCACCCCTTCCCCCACCAACATGCCTTCATTGCCCAATTTGCACACCAATGTCACCAGCACCCTGGAGCTTCATCCAGAGGCACCACCTATGCTCCCTTAGATGAGCGGGGAGGTCCCTCAAATAAGTCTTGTCCACTGCCCTGGGCTTGGGAGGATTTACCTCATCTACTCTTAGCTTCTCAGAGTTTGAGACCTTATTTTTAAGGGATGGGGCAGTTCAGTCTCTCCACACCACGAAGAGCCAGGAAGAGAAGGGGGGTGTTCTCCCACCAGGCCAGGACTGCGCAGGCTGACAGGGAGCTTGCTCCAGCACACCCACCCCCCACAGCCTAGGGAAACACGCAGATTTCCAGACTGTGCTTCTAAGAACCCAGGCTCCCCTCGGGTCTTGGGGCAGGGCATGGAGCTCCCCTCAACACCTTGCCCCAAAGCCAGAGCCTCTTTGCTTTAGTCTACGCTAGTACACACCGAGGATCTGAGTGACGTGATTATATAACAAAGCCGTTTTGCTTTTAAAAATGGAAAAACTACTGATCTAATGAATGCCTCATTGCCTTAGAATTCCACGGCACTGAAAATAGCCTTTGCAAAGAGCATTTGCTCGAAATACCTTGGGAGCGAAAAGCCGTGGAAGTTACAGGGACCAAGAACAAAGCTTATTTGGGCCGATTTTTTCCCCCAGGAAAAAGAAACCTGTGAGGGTCGAATTTAAAAACATTAGCTGAGAGGTCTATCTAACAAGGCAGTTTCATAGATTTTTGTTTTTTAAAATCTGACAAAATTTCAAAAACACATATTTTTGGGATCAATGAAAGCTCTTTATTGTAAGGTAAGACAATTACAAAAAACCCAAGGCAAACCACCCGGGGGGGAAAAAACCCTCCTAGCTAGGTACTATTACCATCATCCTCTTTTAAAAGGGAATATTTACCACCAAAATCAGAAGGACACGATAGCAGAAGAGAGGAAAGTTCTTTAAATGAAAGAAGTTTAGTTTTGTGAGAAATACAGCCCATGGCCTTATTTTCCTCGTTTTGCCACAGACAGGTGGAATTTCCAGCAGGGTCCTGTCGTCGGGTGGTGGGGAATTCTCAGAGTGGTGCGACCGGGGTCCGAGCAGCCCATGTGTGTTTCCCAGGCCTCTTGGGCTGGAGGACCTCTGCTGTCTGAGTGTCTGGAGCCTCGCTCGCTCGTCCTGTCAAGTCTGGCCGCAGTCTGGGAGCCAGCGGGGCAGTGTTTGTGGAGCCAAAGTGGAGATTAAGTCATGTTTTAGAGGTGACCTCTGTCCACCCCTTGCTGCAGGCATCCCCTCCCCTCCGGGCCTCACTCCTCAGCAACTCCCCACCTACCCGCTTGCGCTGTTGTTCCGCAAGAGCCCCTTCCTGCCAACACAAGAGCCAACAGGGTCCCCCGACACCCACTGTCACCGCCCGGCCCCCACCCACGCCCATGATTGCCTTCTCCTCAAATGGACCTGGTCTTTGTTGTTCTAATTAGATTATCTCTGCCTTAGGGACCTAAAGGACAGTCCCTAGCAGCCCTGGCTGGAAAGGCAGGTCACATAATCCCTGTTATCAAGAGGCTTGTCATTTAGCATGTAGATCAACTAATTCTTTCGATACCAGGGGAGTAATTGTGCATCTCAATATTGATTTTTTTGGAGATACAATCGCCTGCATTCCTGAGTCAGACTCACTTACTGAAGCTAAAAGGTTCCACTTACTATATTATGAAACCACCCCCACCCCCACCACATGCTCCATCCCAAGTTAATGCTACAAAGCCGGACAAATCGGAAGGGCTTTGTGTTTTTCCACTTGGTCCAATTTCAGAATGAGCCTCCAGTTGAGGAAAAACAGAAAAAAAAAAATTCTGGCTATTTTAAGACAGCGCGTGCATTTGTGTTTAGGGTGGGGATGGGGGAATATTCTGCCACTCCCCACCACCCACCAGACTTGCTCGTATGTCCAACACTCCCCAAGCTTTCGGGTGCAGTGACATTGGGCTCCTAATTTAATGAAGCCAGCCTATCAGGTTTCTATGTTTCATGATGAATTAGTAGACCAGGCTTTCAAATTAGGCCAAGGACATTTTCTTATCAAATACCCTTCCAGAGCAATGGGAGGCAGAGAAAGAAAAATTTGAGCTGTAGCAGTAAGGAAAAAAAAAAAATGCTACTTTCTCAAAAGGTCAAAAATGCACTGAGATCTGGGACGCACAGAGGTGTTGATTCTACGTTATGCAGGGCTACGAGGCCAAAGCAAAAGCAGCCAAGGGCCAAATGTACAATTGTTCTGCCCAGAAAGTTCGGTGCCCCTGTGCACTGGGGTGCCTGCTGCAGTAGGTGCATCATCGTCCATTGCATTGACAGTCATAATAATATGGCCACTCTTGATGGAGACTCTGCCGTGTGTTTGGCACAGTGCAGCCGAGTGTGTGCTTTATGCACATTACACACGTGATCCCATTTCATCCTCACAAGCAAGCCTGAGGGGCGTGTTCTATTAATTGGTTCCATGTTACAGATGAAATGACTGAGGTCCAGATACATTCGCCCACAGTTCCCAAATTAATAAATGGCAGAGCTGGATTCCAACCCAAGGCTGCCTAGCTCCTAAACTTGTAGTCCTAGCTAAAAAAAACTCTTCTTCACTCTTCTGCTGGTTGATAAGGGGTCTATTCATTCATTCCATCATCTTTTCACTCGTTCTGAGAAGATTGCTCATCTTTCAGGCTCTAGGTGCCAAGAATAGAAAAAGAACACACAGTACATGGCGGAGGGAGAAAGACAAAAATATACAAATAGTATATTCATCAAATGAGATGAACAAAATGCAGCAGGAATGCTGGAAAGGGATCTCCTTAAAGATTCCACAAAGGTTTTAGGATGTAAGTTGTTTTGTTTTTAAAAAAGACCTTGAAAATGATTAGATGCCTAAAAGAGAATGAGGAAAGGACTGAGCTAAGAGAAATTCTTATTAAGAGTCTGTTCTATATACAAGCTAATGAAATCACGCCACTTCCCTTTGTATTTATGTGAAATCTTCTACCCCAGGCTCTAGATGTGTATTTTTACTGCTTGCAGAGTGAAACTAACAAAGTCTTCCAACAGAAGAGCAGATGCAGCGGACTTCCAAACACTCTGGATGGAGATCTGGAATGTGTTGGGGACAAGATACTAATATACGACTTTTTGAGTTATATTCTGTATCCAATTAGGGGAGAGTTATATTCACTTTTTTATGTTTAATTTAAATGCAATGGGTGGCTAAGCAGACTTCTAGATGTCTGTCCTACAACTTCTGACTTTTATTACATTGTTTTGCTAAGCTATCTTTCTTGTGCTATTGGGCTGCAAAGTCTTTGTGGAACACACTGCAAGGGTGTAGTTCAGTATCTGGCACATAGTAGGTGCTCAATAAATGTTAAATAAAAAATGAATGAACAAATGCCTATAAAACTTCTTTTTAAAGCAAACATTATACCCATTTTACCATGGATGTGTACCATGACCATGTCATGCTTTTCTGGAAGAGTTGTAACTTTAAACATTCTGTTTTCTTGTCCCCATCAACCATCAAGATGGCCATTCTAATATTTGAGCCTCCAGATAGCAGCTTCTTGCTCCTTGTGCCCAAAACCAATTACCAAGATTCTTTATCAGATCAGGTGTCCCAACTTTCCCATAGCAACAGAGAAGCTGCGTTCTGGGTGAGAAGGTAGATACCATCAGGGGGCATAAAAAGTACAACCCAACAATTTGGGATCTACTAGGTTTTGATGTTCTCATTAAGGAAAAGAACACTTTACACAACATTTATTCACTCATCAACAAGCACTGTTTGAATTTTCAGAGAATACTCAACATGTTTCAACTGTAGAAAATTTCATATAAAACTTTAGTGAGAATTTGATTGACAATATTTAACTTGTCGGCCTTGATCATCATCAAATTTACATTTGTCCAACATGAATTTTGTCATTTTAAAGGTTTAAACATCAAAGAAAGCAAAGCACAGTAGTAAAAATGGGGAATCCAAACCTGTAGTGGACAGTTGTCATATTCTCACCTGCCCATCACTTTTAAACAACCTCCCTTTATTAGCTGAACTATCCACGTCTCCAAATGTAGAAGTTGGAACTGAAGTTACTCTCTTGCACCTGGGACACAGCATGTGACCTGGGTGTTCATCAGCTGTTGTACCCGGGCAAGACTTCCATATGGAAGACCCTGTTGCAGAAATGGCCTCAAAACAGGTAGAAAGAGGTTGTGCAGTAAAGTTGAATCTCCGGTCCTTAGTGTCTGGCAGCAGCAGAGACAATGATTCCCTCATCAGATCATGTCCTCTGCAGGGTTTGGTCATTGCTCCTAGGCGCTAAGCCTCAGGTCCATTTTCCCCAGCCCTTCTCCCAATTCTGTGACTTCCCTCATATCCATTAACAAATTGCTTTCCTGCTTAAACTAGTCAGAGTGGATTCTGGTTGCTTTGCAACTAGGAACACGGACTGCTACGAAGGTGACTTTCAATTGTAAAAAGAGGTCAGGC
>NW_012137636.1:2781358-2782091 GCF_000956105.1 Propithecus coquereli | reverse complement strand
AATTTTTAAATCCTCTTTTTGTTAAAGTGCAATTTTTCTTCTTAAAAATGACTATCAGCAATAAAAATGATGTGTTTCTCTCTCCAGCCGTGGTAAGAATGGAATAAAACTAAGGTTCATTTGCATGTGGTGCAGATTCTAATAACATACATCAACACACCAAACTATTGTCCTCTATTGGGTATCTTTAAAAAATCTTCAATGTTCATGTGTTTAGGAGTAAAACAGAGAAGCCAGCACTCAAAGTGTTTCTGTGTCTTGTGCTTTAAGAAGAAAATCTACAGGTGCCACTGAAATAGACATTTACTATTTCCTTTAAAATAAAGAGACAAAGCAAGAAAATTTGTGGTCATAGGGCATCCAAGGAATTTCATTTTGCTCCACAGGAATTACTGCATTTAATCTGCCCCAGCTGCATCTCTGTTAGTCAAGGAGCAAGTATGAGATGCTTTCAAAAGGCCTCAGAAATATTCACTTAGTCTATGAATGTGCCTAGCATTGAGGTGGTGAATTGTTAATAAGTTCCAATTGAGCTAAATCAGAAGAAATAAGTAAGTTTTCTCACCATAAAAAAAGACACTTCTCAGCCATGTCTGATAACTACTTTTGTCCAAAGAAATCACTTAGACAAGGCAAGAGACATTCAGTAGCTTACTCGGGACCTGCTGAGGTTTGTCAAAGTGAACTCCATTGTAACAGCACAAGGTGGGGTTTGTTTTCTGAGGCTGACATG
>NW_012137636.1:2778133-2781308 GCF_000956105.1 Propithecus coquereli | reverse complement strand
AGTGAGCTATGATGATGTCACTGCACTCTACCCAGGGTGACAGAGTGAGACTCTGTCTCAAAAAAAAAAACTTACTAAAAATCAGCTTGACACTTACACAGAGTCCATTATCTGGCAGTCCAAGGTGACCTCTGAATATGTCTGCACATGCAGGAACAATGGGTTGAAAAGTCAAACGGTTTCAATTATGCAGAAATCAAGCAACTGTTTGTTGTAATACAGTTAGGGGTTTTCTGGTTGGACATATTACTATATTTAATCAAACAGCTTGGAAAATAATCCTGAGCTTCCTGTTATTTAAGAAAATACTCATTTGAAATAAGCAAATGATTGTTCTAGGACTGAACCTACTGTTTCCCAGCTTTAATGCAGGGTTAAGTTCTAGTATTTTATAAACTTATAGTACCTGTTGTATTAATATTATTATATGGTTTGCTAGGGCAGCCATAACAAAGTACCACAGACTGGGTGGCTTAAACAACAGAAATGTATTGCCTACCAGTTCTGGAGTCTGGAAGTCCAAGATCAAGGTCTCGGCAGGGTTAATGGCTTCTGAGGCCTCTCTGCTTGGCTTACCTTCTTACTGGGTCCTCGCACCATCGCCCCTCTGTCTGTGCAGTCTACGCTCTGATCTCCTGTTCTTATAAGGACACTTGTAATATCAGATTAGAGCCCACCCATAAGACCCCATTCTACCTAAATCACCTCTTCAAAAGTCCCGTCTCCAAATGCAGTCACATTCTGAGGTCCTGGGAGTTAAGACTTCAACATATGAATTGAGGGGGACATAATTCAGCCCAAAACATTTATGTTCCCCTGTTGTTTAAATTTAAGGCTGATTTGGAGAAGCTAATTTCAAAAGTTACCACTACTTCTGTTTAGTTTGACAGAAACCTTTATAATGGAAGAATCTATCGGTTATTACTGGAAAACTGTTTCAGAAAGTGAGGTTAGAGCTCTATCTCCCCACACCCTCCATCCTCTACAATTCCAAGTTTACTTTTTAAGGAATTAAAATAAGAACATCTAAACAGCGCCTCTCCATATCCAGTCTTCCTCACCTTCCAAGCTCCCCCTAAAACCCCATTTTCACCAGAAGGCCTCTCCCAGCCTCCCACAGCCAGAGGGGCTTTCTGCTCTTCTGAACTCGGAGAGCACACGAGCCATGGCCCCCTGACAGCACCAACTTCTACCATGGATTAGAGTTTGCTATCGACGGGTCTAATTTCCCCTTCTAGTCTAGAAATTCCTTCAGGACCCGATTCATCTTTGGTACCCACATGGCCCAGCAGGGAGAGAACACAGTACATATACCCCGTTCTCGTGGCTTAACATGAATGGCCCCTTTCCAATATGATTTTCCAAACATCTTTCTCCAGTGCTCTATGCCCAGGGCTCTGGACTTGCGCTCCCTTCTTGTCACTCCCGAGTACCTCCAGCAAGACCCTCATCAGATTTTCTTGGCCTTTCTCCTTCTTTTACAATCCCAATGACCTTTGTCAACAATAATTAACATTGCTTAACTCTTTTCCCCTTGTGTCTCATCCTTGGATGGGGGTAGAGGGAAGGATCCTTGCCCCCGCAGGCAGATTAGTATGCTTCTGTGGGTATAGAGCATGTGAGCTCCCAGCCCCAGGCCCTACTGTGGAAAATACAGGGCATTAAGGGGCTGTACCAGATGAAAGCTGCAGAAGACATGGAGTTAAGATACGAGCCCCCATGTCCATGGCAGCACTATTCACAATAGCCAAAAGTAGAAACCACCTAGCTGTCCGCTGAGGGATGAATGGGCACAGAAAACTGATACACACATACAATGGCGTAGTGTGCAGCTTCAGTAAAGACGGAGATCCTGCCATATGCAGCAACGTGGATGAACTGGTAGGACACTATGCTAAGTGAAATCAGCCAGCCACAGAAGGACAAATGCTGCATGATTCCACTCATATGAGGTATCTAAAATAGTCAAATTCATAGAAACAGAAAGCAGAATGGTGATTGCTGGAGCGGGGGGAGAGGGACATCGGGAGTTGGTGTTCAACCGGTACAAAGTTTCAGTTATGCCAGATGAATATGTTCTAGAGATATGCTGAACAACATTGTGCTTATAGTTAAGAGTCCTGTATTGTGCACTTAAAAATCTGTTAAAAGGGTACATCTTTTATTAAGTGTTCTTAAAAAACATTTAGAAGATGTCAGCAGGCCTTCCCAGCAGAGGGCAGTGCAGAGCACACACCAGCCACTGCAGCTGGTGCCCAGGGGAGGCCTGGATTGCCCCTCCCATGTCCTAAGCAATGTCACTAAGGCAGGGGCAGGGAACCTGGGGCCTTGAGGCCACATGTGGCCTTCTGGGTCCTTAACTGTTGCTTTTTGATTGAATCTAAATTTTATAGAACAAATCCTGTTATTTCTATTAATACATTTTTGTTCATCTTTTATGTTTTTATTGTATTTTTGAAATGAATGTATTTAAAATACCAAAGAACAAAATAAGTTTCAACAAAATAATATTCCTAGATTGATCAGCACAATCAGAACATTAGTAAGCCATAAGGGCTAAATTGGCGACTGCTATGCTCATGATTTAGTTCTAACTTCCCCTGCCTGACTGGTGCCACTACCATGCAAGGCTGGTTGGCAAGAGTTTATGGAGGTTGAGGACGTCAGTCTGTTATCAGCTTTTGACAATGGTGCACTGTGTTCTGTGTGAAGTGGAATTTGTGAATAGTTGCACAGCTCCATAGCATTTTTTAAGTGTGTCTGCTTAACAGCCAATCATGTCAAAGAAGACCAAGAGAACACTGAAGGAAGAAAACAGATTTTTAAATGAGGATTGGGAATTGCAATATTATCTTGTTTCTTTGTGATACTGCGATAGCACACTTTGGGCATTCTTGTGAACATAACACGGAGAATAGATACCTTTAACAACTTTCAAGATATTAATAAAAGTCATGAAGTTGGACTGAATTTGGTAAATTCAGTGCGTGTATGTACAGAAGGTGCACCTTCCGTGACAGGAAAACATGAAGGGTTTATTGCACAGATTAAAAAAAGTCTTAACAGATCCAGATGCTCTCATTTCTTTTCATTGTATCTTGCATCAGCAAAATCTCTGTGCTAAAGCTACTATTTTAAACGACACTTTGCAACAAGTTATAGTATTGTTAACTAT
>NW_012137636.1:2773407-2776368 GCF_000956105.1 Propithecus coquereli | reverse complement strand
GACATTCAGTAGCTTACTCGGGACCTGCTGAGGTTTGTCAAAGTGAACTCCATTGTAACAGCACAAGGTGGGGTTTGTTTTCTGAGGCTGACATGTGGGGTATAGGGGGCTTTCTGAAGCACCTTTCTGGAAACTAGGTTTGTTCAGTTGAGGATGGAGTGGGGTATTAGGTCCTTGGGTGACAGAATGAGAAGGAGATGACACAGAGCAAGAGAAAGACTGAAGGCGGAAAGGAGAGCACCCCTCTACATCCCCCTTCCCCAGTACTTTGACTGGTCCCAGGGAAGTATGCACCTAATAGGAAGAGGAAACCCTGGAGAGGGCCTGAGAAAAAGAGCTTGTATGAGGTGCCCACCTCTGTTTAAAGAGAGGACTGATCGTCTTTGCTTGTCTCAATGTCTTTAATATTTTATCAAAAGCCATTAACATTGATCCTGGGCAGGTAGTCCTCATGAAATTCAAATAATTAAGAAAACATCTGGATTAGCATTCCTAAATCTCCACTACTGTCCATGAAATAGCCCTTATTTTCACTGAAGTTATTAAGATTGGAGTATCTAAATGGATAATTGAATTATTTTCTTTTCTTCTTATCTTATTCTTTTCTTGTCTTTTGGCAAAGTATAATTTGTGATTATCCATATAAAATTTCATCCTTGGGTGATGATTGCAAAAATGGTGAAGTTAGGACCTCTAAAAATTCTTTCCTCCCTCAAAGTCTTACAGCAATCCAGGGAGTTTTTATTTTTTTAAAAAAGGTTGCATCTCAGTAAGAACAATGAGCTTTGTAATGTTTTAACTCGTCTTACTGCCACCTGCCTCTCCCCAGCTCTACAGTAACCTTGAAAAGCAATAGTCCGTAATCATGGTGAAGACCAGGCAGCCTGGAAGTCACCACAGAGAGCAGAAAATGGAAAAGCTTTTTTCCGGAGTGATGTCAGTGAAAATGGCAGAGTAAGACCCTTCAAAAATTCTCTCCTCCATAAAAGTAATGAAAAACTGGTAAAAATTATCAGAACCAACCTTTTGAGAACTGTAGAAATTAAACAAATGCTTGCAGCAACCAGGACAGTGCTTATTCAGGAAATATGGCTGAATCTTGGTAAGAATAACAAGCTTTGTGGCATTTTATCTTGTCATATTCCCATATATTTCTGCCCTGTAGCCTTGAAAAACAACCCACATCATGGTAAAAATCAACAGCCTGGTAGTCACCAGATGGAGGCTGGAGCTTTTTCAAACCTTCATTCTTGAAGAGTTATCATAATTTGACCTGCTTAGTGGTTCCCTGGAAGATCTCCCCTGCCCCCCTTGTAAGGTTGTCTTTATTTAACCTGACTTGGAGCTCACCCAATGCAAAAATCCTCTTGATCTCCCTTTCCTACAGACCAAAAACCTTTTCCCTAGAGGGAAGCATTTGTTAAAAGTAATTACAGGCAATTGTTTAACTTTATGCCTGTCTAAGGCATGAAATAACAGTTGGAGAAAACACTAGACAAGACAAAAACTTAAAAGGAAAATCTTGGAAATGAGATTATCATAGGGGATTGGAAAAACTCCAACATATTTAAGGGAATCTAGAAGGCCACATGCACATGTAAGGCTGTACAAATACCCAGGGCTGTGCACATGCTCAGGAAAGACCTGAGAGAGCCCTAAGTTCTCGCCTCTAGCTGACCTTGAGGCTCTGCACAAGCAGGAAGTGAAGGCTAAGGCAGAGTTGTCAACCACCTGGCTGAGAGTTGAAGGTGTTCCCCAATACGCATACAGAGCCCTTTGGCAAAGATTGGGAAACATATTGCTTCCAATCAATTAAAGAAATATTTGTTCAATAATTAGCTGATCACTAAGCTGACTGAGAAGAGACTTTAGTAGTTACATGTGATGAAGAATACAGACTTCAGCAAATCAGTTCAGAAAGTCACTAAACAAAATATAACAACAAAAAACAAGGACAGCAATATATCCCGGAATCAAGGAGAATCTTATTTCCAGAGTAGACACATTATATTATTTAAAATGTCTAGTATTCAACAGAAACAACAAAATTGGAAGAAATGCAAAGAAAAAAGAAAGTACGGCACACATATGGGGGAAAAGCAATTAATAGAAACTGCTTCCAAGAACGGCTTTGAAGGAAGCCCAGATGTTGGACTTACTAAACAAAAATGTTAAACCAGCTATTTTAAATATGTTTAAAGAACTAAAGGAAAATATGTCTCAAAAAATGCAGGAAGACATGCAAACAATGTCTCATCATGTAGAATAATCAATAAAGAGAAATCATTTTTTTAAAAAAGGATCACATAGAAATTCTGGAGTTTAAAAGTAGAATACTTTAATTGAAATTTTCACTAACAGGTCGTAGAAACAGACCTGAACAAGCAGAAGAAAGAATCAGTGAATTTGGAGATAGTTTAATTGAGATTATCCAGTCTGAGGAACAGAGAGAAAAAAGAAAAATAAATAGAGCCCCAGAGACCTGTGGGATACCATCAAGTGAATCAATATATTCATAAAGGGAGCCCAGAAGGAGAATAGAACAAGGAGGGGGAGAAAAAATATTTGAAGAAATAATGGCTAAAACTTTTCCAAATTTGATTTAAAAAAAATTAATCTACACATCCAAGAAGCTCAGTGAAATCCACATGGGATAAACTCAAAGATCCACACCTAAACAATCATAATCAAATTATTGACAGTGCCCTCGCCCCCCTTAAAAGAGAGAATCTTGAAAGAAATAAGAGAGAAGTTACTTATCATGTACAAGGGAGCCTCAATGAAATTAACAACTGATTTTTCCATAAGAAATCAAGAAAACCAAAAGTCAATAGAGCAATATATTCAAAGCACTGGAATAAAACTGCTATCAACCAAGAATTCTATATTCATCAAAACTATACTTCCAAACTAAAGGAGAAACTAAAACATTCCCAGATAAACAAAACTGAGAGAATTGGC
>NW_012137636.1:2754266-2771442 GCF_000956105.1 Propithecus coquereli | reverse complement strand
TACCAAATGCTAGCATATCTGTTAGGGTTTGATTAGGGAAGCAGAATCCCTGTAAGTCATATAAAATAAGGAATTTATTAAAGGAATTACACAAGTACTGTTCAATAGAGCTTTCTGTGATGATGGAAATGTTCTACATATGCACTGTCCAGTAACACAGGCACTAAACACACATGTGAAATGTGGTTAGTACAACTGAGGAACTGAATTTTTCATTTTATTTCATTTTAATTTTAACAGCCACACATGCCTAGTGGCTGCTGTATAGGACAACACAAGATTAGATCCTACCCAATTGTGGGGGCTGGTGAAGAAGTCCACAGGTGGCTTGTGCCTCTGCCACTGGAATGGGTCTGAAGTCGCTGCTGAGCAGCAGGGCCAGCAGTAGGAAAGACGAGCTTATTGTGAAGTGGAGGAGAAGGAAGACAAACTGGAACTCATGGGAGAAATGGAGACCCATGTCTGCCGCTCAGCACCTGCACCCTTGATGATATGGGTGAGCTGCGGAAGAAGACAGTACCCTTTGCCTCAGAACTGCACATGCCCTGGCCCAGGGCTCAGAGAAGCTGAAGGGGTGATGCAGCACACACGGGGGACTCTGCGGTCTTGCTGCTGCCCTCATCTAACACAGTGAGCCAGCGGGTCACAGTCACCCGTAAGGTGCATGAGCTGCCTTGGGAGCATAATGGCTGCTGTGTCGCCGCCATGAATGTCTCATTGGTCCACCCTAACTCAGAACCACACAGGGAAGGGAATTCTGGGCAATTCTGTACAACACCCAACATCCCAGAAAGGGACGATGCCCACTTTTACTCTTGCCTCCTTGGACCCCTCCTCGATTCCAGTGGATGCAGCTTGGCCTCACTCTTTGTCCTTCTCTTGTCCCTCATCTTGAAATGCAAGGAAGGCAGGACCCACTGGCAGTACATTTAGGGCTATTCGTCCAAAACCAAGCCATTATGCTGAGAAAATTCAGCACATTTTATTGACCCAAAGAAAAATTCAGTGGGCTTTTACTCACTTACTGTCTGACAATAGTGAGAGTCAGAATGAATGAATCAGAATGTCTGTCCTAACGAATTCCCCTGGTTCTGCTTTCGTTTCTCCTGTCTCCATATCTTTCATCAGTGTGTGGAGGAAGGATGTTGTGAAACTGAGGTGGAGGCTTGTACTTTGAGAACAATAACAATGCACTTACAATTTACTCCTCAGAAGCTGCTGAAAGAGTTCAGCAGTAAATACATTCTAATATTCACAATAAAAAGGAACAATTATCTATAATCCCATTTTCACATCTATTATAAAGGCGAACCATGTGTTTCATCCAAGACAAACTGATTTTATTAATGCCATGACCGGACATGTATGAGTGATAATATGAGTTTACTTTACAAGAGGGCTTGATTTCACACTTCCATTCTATTGTAGGGATCAACACTTATCCAGTTCTAACAGGAGTTAGATAAACTCAGGGTCTTCCTAAAATAACAATGATTATTCTTCACAAAAGAATCACAAAGTCTACACTTGAAAATGAACAGATTGTCTCCTATGCTGTGTGCGTTAAGCAATGTTTCGTTTTTAGACCTGATGTATCGACACTATATGTTGATTAATTAGAACAAGTTTGTCAAGTTCTTTGAGAGTCCTGGAAGAAAAAGTAAAGTAATTCAAGGATTCAGTCCAGACTAAATAGCGTGGCCTAATAGATCAAAAGCCTGCAAGAAACCAAGCTGTGGAAAAGTAATAATGTAAATAAAAATGTGATTTCAATCTCTGCTTGGCGACTGTCCTCCCTCAGGCCACGAAGGCTCGGTGCCATCAGATGCATTAATGCGGAGACATTGGTCAAACTCCTGGGGGAGGAAGGGATGGTGAAAAGCTTTTTTGCCTGTAGATCCGGGGGAATTGCTTATAAGCCTGAAATGCATTCAGCTGATACATTAGCCATCAGTTACCAAAGAAGCAGAGGCGATGAACTTCCTTTAGCATGGACCTGACCTGAGGGGATAAACGCATAGCAACGTGCTGAGTTACTTCAACAAGAGACACCCAATGTCAAATGCCACAGGGCTACATGGTGTTCCAAGGCTGGGACTGGGTTTCCATGAGACTGTCTTAAGGCAGTGGGATTTCTGATTGCATTGTTTGCAGAGATACAGACCTCTCCCCACCCCCTACTCCCATCACTCATTGTAGGAAGAGCAGAGTAACATTTGTCCTGGGTAACAATGATGGACAATCCTCAAGGAACAATGCAAATCAACAGTGCTGGTGCCCTACGGTGGTCTGAGGACAGAACAAAGTCCATATGGGCAATAACCAAGAGGACATTTCCAGGGGATTTCTATTCTCCCAACAATGCTCTGAAAATGGCATCTCATCCAACTGCTGAGGCCACAGAAGGGTTTAGTTAGGCCTTTGGCTGGAGAAAACCATGGAGATAAGCATCCAAACTCTAGGACTCCAAACCCTTTACTCAGATTTGGAAATCTTCCTGGAGAAGGGAACTGTAATAGCATAGGCTCAAGAAGTAGAGCAATGGAGTCAGACTTCCTGGTTTCAGGTTCTGATCTGTCCCTAAAAATCTTATGAAATGTGTTCAACTTCTCTGTCTCAGTTCCTTATCTATAAAATGGACATAATTGTAATATCTCTCTGAATGAATTAGGACTAGATGGTTTGCAAGTGCCAGGAAAGCTAAGACAATTGGTTTTAACAAGACAGGAGTTCATTTCTCGCATGTAAACACAGCAGTCCAGGCCTGGTATGGGGACTCCACATCAGGAAGGACTCAGGCTCTTTCCACCTAGTTGCTCCGCCATCTGCAATTTGTGCCTTTCATCTCCTGATCCAAGACGGGTGCTCCAGCTCCAGCCCTCACGCTCATATTCCCCACAGAGGAAGCAGGAAAAGAGAGAAGAAGGGAATGGCCTTCCCCTTTACAGACCGAGGGAAAAGTGCAAGTTCCCCACTACTGGCTTTTAATGTGTAAAGGAACTTGTGTAGATTTCTTCTGAACTTAGAGATACAGATCAAAGCAAGGAGGTGGAAAGAAATGCAAAGCACAAAGGGTATTCTTAAGGAGCTCCTTCTGTGTAGATGGTCATAAGTCTTAAGACTGGTTGAAACAGTTTTAAGTTACCTTAATGGTCTTACAGCGCCCGTTAGCTAATTGTAATACTAAAGTCCCTGCCTAATGGGAAATACTGTGCATGCTTAACCTGTATCACTGGTAAACTCGCAATGATGCAGAGAGAGAGCTCCGTGTCACTTGCCAGAAAGAAATCTAAGGCTCCACAAACAGGCAGGTAGTGCGGATCTTTCTCTTTGAAGAACTATCGCCAGCCAGGAGTGAGTGCCCGGGAGGATTCCTATCTTGCCTAGGAATAAGAGCCCCATGTATGTCACCTCGATAAACCGATCTAACTCACCAAGCTGGATTGGTCTGAGTCATTTCTTTGGTCTCTCGACACTAACACCATCTCGGTTTGGAGGACGGTTTTTCTATACTGGCCCAGGACTTACCCGTAACACAGACATGTCCTGCAAACTGCACAGTGCTCCTATTTATTTCCTTTCACTCTGAGCTTAACCACGTGGTCACACCTGGCTGCAAGGGAGCCTGGGAGATGTGGTCTTTATTTTGGATTGCCAGCTGCAAATGGGAAAGATTATTATTGAGAGGAAACAAAGACACTGGAAGATGTGCAGGATTCTCTGCTATCCAACCTATCTGGCTATCATGAGGACTGAATGAGATAATGCTGATGAAGTGCCTTCCAGGCCAGCAGAAGTGCCCATGAATGGCTGGGATTGCTGCCATCCCTCCCTCCATCCCAAGCACCAAGGCTTGGTTCGGGTGGCCAGGAGGGCGCTGCAGCTGCTCAACGGGAGGCAGAAGCAGGACAGGAAGAGACGCTGTCTGTGCAGCGGGAAGGGTGCAGAAGGCTGCCAGGGAGCAGGGCTGGGCTAGGGAGAGGTGAGTGAGGTACCTGCCTCAGGTATAAAATGTAAGCGGGAGCCAAAAAACCACAGTATTCAAGACAAGTATTTTAATGCAATATTTAAAAAAATCAAAATTAATGCAAACAAATCCATGATGAGCAAAATATCAAAATTTTAAATGAAGGCAGTATGTGACCTTGTCTTACACTACTCACCTTATTCTCCCCACCACATCTCAGCCCTCCCAGAGCCTCCCTTTCCTGGCAGCTTTTTCCAGGCCAGAGAGGATTAATGCAATATTGAAGGGGGATTAATTTAGAATCTGCAAGTTGTGTAAATCAGACCCAACAAAATATAAAATCTCTAAGGCACATGGATATGATTAATTTATTTGTACATTAAAGAAAACAACACCCTTCTTAAATTACAAAATCCATATAAACCACAAGATAGAAAAATTAGAAGCATCTCAACTTGCACACTAAGAACTTTCATTAATACTTTAATGTCTGTATTTCTAGCTTTTTAAAGCAATATATTTTTCATGTAAAATGGAAACATTCAGCATGTACTGTAATCTGCATGTTCATTTAACAATATTTCTGTATCACTAAATATTTTTCTATAATATCATTTATGTGTTACTCATCTGTGTACACCAAATTTAGATTGTTTCCACCTTTTTTGCTCTTATAAACAGTTCTGCAATAAATATCCTTGTAGTTAAACTTCTTTGATAATTTTCTGTTTATTTACTTATTATAAAGTCCTGGAAGGGAAATTACTGGTTAATCTTCTAAAGATTGCCAAACAGCTTTCCAGAAAGTTCTACCGATTTATATTTCTCCCAGAAGCATGTGAGGACATGCTTCCCATATCCTTTACAACATTGAGTATAGTCAATTTTTTAACTCTCTAGTGATTAAAATAGTAAAAAATGAAAATTTTCATTCACATTTCTTTGATTACTAACAGAGCTCAGTATTTTTTTCATTTTGTATTAGTATTTAAAAGTTTTTAAATAAATTTGCCTGAGGAGGTATAAGCTCCACGAGGGCAGGGATTTATATCTGTTTGTTCATTTAAGTCTCTGGTGCACCCACAACAGTGCCTGGGAAAGAATAAATGCTCAATAAATACTGAATGAATGACAGTGTCCAACAATTTGTAAGATTTCTTTATCAAAGGAATCAATATTTAGATGGGTTTTAAATATTTTTCTCAGTTTATCCCCTGCCTTTCAGTTTTACTTATTGTGTTCTCTGCTACATAGACATTTTTAAAAATCAATTTAATGTTTTCCTTAATTTTTTTCTCTCCCCCCGTGTTAGGATTAGTGATGTTATATGCACCAAGACTGTGTGTGTGTGTGTGTGTGTGTGTACACTTTGCTCTAACTCTTTTAGATTTTTAAAAAATTTATGTTTTTAAATCATGTGTACCTTATTTTGCTCTAAAGTGTGAACTAGAAAACATTTCATTTTTTCCATACAGTTAGCAATTTGTCTCAAAAGTATTTATTGAATTATTTGCCCTTTCTCAACTGAATTAAAGTGCCATTTGCATTGATTTGAAATGCCTCGTCCTTAACAAAATGTGGATCTGTTTCTGAACTTCCTATTTTCTTCCTTGGGTCTGTCTGTCTGCACCAGTACCATGCTGCTTTAAAGGACTGTTTTGATATCAGGGTAGGCAATTCTCTCCTCATTATACATTCTTTACAAAATTATTTATTCTCCAATGTTTATTATTTCAGAAACACTTGAGAATCATATGTTCACATTTTCTTAAAAATCCTCATTCCGGTTTTACTGATACTGTATAATATTTCTAGATTAATTTGGTAACAAACAAATCACTATAAAAATTTCCTGTTACAGGGATGTTGTGCATCTAGAATTTAACAAAACATTTTTTTGAGATTCCTTATATATATTCTGAATATTTCCTGTTAAATTTATTCCTAAATATATTTTCAATTACCATTGAAATGGGATTTTCTTCCATTTATATTTATTTTCTCACTGGTTATTGCTCTAATATAGAAAAGCTATTATTCTGAACATATTTACTTTTTAGCAAGCCACTTTACTTAATATTCTTTATGTGTGACTTTCTTAGTCTCTCTCGATAGACTATCTTCTGCAAAAAAAAAAAAAAACTTTTCTTCTTTATCAATATTTATCTCATTTTGTTGTCTTATTGCCATTCTTCAAACTTCTAAAACAATACTTAATAATAATGGCTACAGTGAGTACTTTTATCATGATTTTGACTTGAAGGGGAATACTTCTATTTTTACGGTATTAATTTCAGGGCATACCAATTTCAGAATTCTTAATTAGGTTTCTAAAAACTTTCTTTCTTTCTTTAACTAAAGGAATCTTTTTTAAAAAATCAGAAATAAATGTTAAATTTTATCAAATGTTTTTTGATACTGAAGTACTAATATTTTTCTTGTTCTAGTAATATGATTCATTATATTAATAAATTTCCCAAAATTGTATCATTCTTACGTTTCTAAAATAAACTTACTTAATCACAGTATTTTTAAAAATATAGCTCTAGTTTGGATTTGCTAATATTTCTTATAGGATTATTACATTTCATCTATAGTTGTCTCTCTTTTAGGTTCTAATACATCAAGTTTGGGATCAGGGTTATACTGAAGTACTAATATTTTTCTTGTTCTAGTAATATGATTCATTATATTAATAAATTTCCCAAAATTATATCATTCTTACGTTTCTAAAATAAACTTACTTAATCACAGTATTTTTAAAAATATAGCTCTAGTTTGGATTTGCTAATATTTCTTATAGGATTATTACATTTCATCTATAGTTGTCTCTCTTTTAGGTTCTAATACATCAAGTTTGGGATCAGGGTTATCTAGTTTTCTAAAGAAATCATAAAGGTTTCCATTTCTCTTTCTTTTCTCTGAAATAGTTTTAGTAACACAGGAATTCTGTGTTCCTTAAAGATATGAAAGAACGTCTATAAGTTTCTCTGGCTGCAGTACTTTAATAATAAATCTTTTAAAATGTTTTCCACCTTTTCTGTGCTTTTTGTTCTATTTCTCTCTATTCTCTGTATTCCAATTCTCAACTTCTTTTATAAAACTTAACCATTTGTATTTTCCTTTTTTAAATCATTGATTTAATCAGGATTTTTAAATGTATCACCATAGTGGTATGTATTGTATTTTCTTAATTTCTTAAGTTTTTTCATAATCCCTTTTATCTTTGAGTAATCCCACTTTTCATTGATATTTTATACTGGATTTTTTGGGGGGGGTCCCTCTCTTTTTGTTTTAATTAGACTTGTGAGGATTTTGCCCACACGATAGGCCCTTTTCAAAGAATGGATTTTAGATTTATTATCATTTTCTCATTTTTCTAATTAATTAATTTTGCTCTAAACTGTATGCTACTTTCCTCCTGCTTCCCTTACATTTCTCTCTTTCTGGATTTAGTTAAATGCTTAGATTATTTTGTTATTTTCTTTTTTTATATAATAAACATACTTGAGACTATGATTTCCTTTTTTTACTGCATATAGCTGTGTCAGTTAATTTTTGCTAGGTTGTGCTGCAGGAATATCGAAACCTCAATGGCTTACAACAGCCAAGGTTTATTTCTCTTTTACATTCCATGCTCTTTGCATGTTAACTGCAGTACTGATCAGTGTCTTCTTCATTCTGAGATCCAGGCTGAACAAAACAGCCTCCTATTTGGGCCACATTGTTCTTGTGGCCCAGGCACACACGGCCCTTACAGCCTTTGCTTCAACAGGGCAGGCATTACTCCCAATCACATTCTAGCGGCCAAACAAATGTCACACATTCAAATGGTGATGGTGAAGGGTAGATTCCTGTCACAGGGAGGGTAGCAAAACTATGGTTTTTACTTTTTTTATTCACCCATTTTTGGAAATGTGTTTTTAAAATTTCCAAGTTTTGAAACATTTTTTATTCTAAAATTTTACCATTTTTTTAATTTCTAGTTTTCTTGCATCATAGAAAACATAGCCCATACAGTTTCTACTCTTTGGAATGTCTTGAGTATTCCTTAATGTCTTAATAAATCATTAATTTCTGTTAAATATTCCATTGACATTGAAAAGAATATTTCCTATATTTGTAACCTGTAATTTTCCACATGGATCTATTAAGCAAAGATTACTAATCATATCATTCAGATCCTCTGTACCCTGATTTATTTTCATCTACTTGCTCTGTCTTTGATTGAGGCAAGTGTATTAGTCTTATTATAATCAAAATTTTAGTTCTCCTTTGTATCCTAACAGTTTCTACTGAGCTGTTTTGATGTTTGCTCAGTATTTAGAATGCCATAAAAATGACTTTTTATTTGTTGACTTGTTAAAGCACAACTGACAATTACACTGTGTTGACAGCATTTGCACATGTGTCTGAGAGGCACTGTTTTGCTGCAAATCATTTTCTTAAAAATATAATTTTTTCTAGTTAAGTTTCTCCCTTGAATTTTCCTTTGTCTGATATTAATATTGCCAACATTGTTCTCTTTTTGCCTGCATTTGCATGTACGGGAGCTGTCGGAAAGTATCCAGCCATGTACTCTGTTCTTGTTATATTAACAATGGCTGGATACTTTCCAGACAGCCCTCTCATATTCTTGTCTATCTCCTTCAAAAATTATTTTTAAACTTTCTGTGTCACTTTGTGTGTCTCTTATAAACAAAATATAATTTATTTTTAACTAAATCTAAATATCTTTATCTTTACCTTTTATGATGAGAGTTTTTAATCATTATTAGGTTTTGTGAATTTAATATTCCTGTTCTTGTGTTAGTTTTTCTGTTATGTATGTACAGTATGTATGTTTGTGCTTTTTCATGTCTTTTAAATAATAATATAGCAAATGTTTTAAGTATTGAAATTTTGCCATTTGCAGGTAGGCATTACTATCTACAAATGTATAAATTATCCATCCTCATAAACTTTGAAGAAATAATTAGGCCACCTAATTCCAACCAAAGTGTCAATACTTCACAAGTGTGCTAAAGCCGTTGCTAATGTTAATCTAAACCTTATATGAAAAAGAGAAAAAAGGAAATTATAAACTCATTTTTAAAGACATAAAAAAACCAAACCCCATTAAAAAGTGGGCAAATGACATGTGCAGGCATTTTTCAAAAGAAGATATATAAATAGCCAATAAACATATGAAAAAATTGTCAATAACACTAATCATCAGGGAAATGCAAATTAAAACCACAATGAGATACCATTGTACTCCAATTAGAATGGCCATTATAAAAAAGCCAAAAAACAATAGATGTTGGCACAGATGTGGTAAAAAGGAAACACTCATACACTGTTGGTAGGAATGTAAATTAGTATAACCTCTATGGAGATCAGTATGGAGGTTTCTCAAATAACTAAAAGTAGATCTACCATTCAATCCATCAATCCCACTATTGGGTATCCACCCAGAGGAAAATAAATCATTGTTTCAAAAAGATACTTGCATTCATATATTTATCACAGCACAATTCACGATCACAAAGATATGGAATCAACCTAAGTGCCCATCAACTGATGGGTAGATTAAGAAAATGTGGTGTACATACACACACACATACACACACACACACACACACACCAGGTGCATTACTCAGTGATAAGAAAGAATGAAATAATGTCTTTTGCAGCAACTTGGATGGAACTGGAGGCCATTATCCTAAGTGAAGTAACTCAGGAACATAAAAGTAAATGCCGCACGTTGTCACTTAAGTGGGAGCTAAGCTATGGCTACACAAGGACTCACAGAGTGGTAAAATGGACATCAGAGGCTCACAAAGGGGGATGGTGGTTAGAGATGAGAAATTACCTATGGGGTACAATGTACACTACTCAGGTGATGGGTGAACCAAAACCCAGACTTCACCACTATACAATATATACAGATAACAGAATTCAACTTATATTCCCTAAATCTACTAAAATATTAAAAAAAAACACACACACACACAAACACCAAAGACATGGTCTCTCTGAGACTTGCTTTTGATAGCAAAAAAGAAGGGAAATAGGAGCTATAGTGCTAGTTCCTGTGCAAGAATTAGAATGTACTTATTTAAATATTTGCAATGGTTTTGAATTGGTTTAACAAGTTCTCTCTGTTTGCCCAGGACTAGTAGGCTTGGCTATTTGACCACATTTCCCCTATTAATCATGACATAAAAAGTGACCACCAGTGGTTTCTGTGCTTCCTGGACCCTCTGTGGGCAGTGGAACTTTGATGGGGTGGTTCGACTGAAGAAGAAAACAGTTTGCCTAGAAAGGTTAAAGCAACAGTGGGTGGGCTTCCACCTGGTGCCAGAGCCATGCTTGCCCACCTGCTCCTTGAACTAGTAAGCTACTTAACCAGAGTCTGAACTGGTAGCTGAGCCTACTCTGCCCACTGCTTCCTCTGTAACTGTACTGACTATTGCCCTTGTTTGCAGTTTTACCATTTTCCGGTGGTTGTGCCTACATTAATGTTGTGAGAAAATCAAGTACAGAGAGTATTGTGAGAACACAGAACAGACACCTAGCCCAGACTAAAGGTTAGAAAAATCTTCCTGGTGGAGGAAATAATGCCTGCTAGACTGACAAAGAAGGAACATGAGAGTTTCAAGACTGGGGGTGGGGGGGACTCATTTAATTGTCTGATAAGATGCCAGACTACAATTTTTGGCTTAGAAATTTTGGTTACCATAGCAATGAACCTGAACTGTGTACATGCACACTGCTAAGATATAATATTCAAGCAGTTAAAAATATGACTCCTGTGTAAATATAAAAGAAACATGCATCAAAGATTTTGACTCATTAATTAATGGGAGAACCTGTAAGATGTTAAGATGGGTTCAAAGGAGAGTTTGAAGAACAGAGGTATCTAAAGGCAGTCAGATATGCGGAAATAATGTTACTAATAGAAGCAAAACTGGTTAATATCTGAAAAGGCAGTAAAATGTAATGTTTGGGACTATCTTTTCCATATCTGCTGGATGAAATCCATTTGTTTTCCTGTGAACAAGAATCATTTGCATTATTATCAAAGTTTCTATGAGTTTCTCCCCCCGTGGTTGTAAAATAAGCCTAATCAGCAGAAAGCCAATCAGAAATGCACACCTTATGAGGTATTGTATGCGAGACAATGCCCAGCAAACCACTGAAAGGATACCTAATAGTCTCTTTTGCCCACTTTCACATTTTAGACAAATTTTCCCAATAACACCTTTTTAAATTGTGAAAAGATAATTTTAATATTGGTTTCCGACAAAATAATTAACTCTGTTGAGTAGATCGAATATCTGCGAGCCCACTCCAAGGTCTTCAAATGTTTATCTCCACCTCTTTCCCCAAATTCAGGTCTGGCCTATACTCTAATGATGTCTACTGTGTGTCCTGGGAAGGTCATTCGGGTTTACTCTTGCTATCAAGGGTAACACATTCAGCAAATTCTTAAGCTCTTGTCATCTCCCCAGCAGCCTTTTGTGGTCCGTTTAACAGTCTGCTGGGCTGAGCAGGAAGAGACAGGTTGCTCTGGGCAGTGTTCAACAGCACAGCTCTTTGTCTCTTGTTGTCAGCCAGCCCTGTCACTACATTGTTCTTCAAGCGGCACGCCTTTGATGGACTATCTACCCGTCCTGACTCAACACTCTAGGCAGCATTTGGAGAAATAGCAGCCCTACACTGTACCCTCTGTACAGAATAATCCCGTTATATTGTGATGTGCTATCAACTCAGTTCCCCTTATTTCTTGAGAACACTGTAGGGAAGTCCCAAGGATGTAAAGGCATGCTCCTGTTCTCAAAGAGTTTTCCGTCTGTTGGATAGACAAGCTATCCACAAGAAGCAAATGGTAAAGGCTGGCAAGAAGGGCACTGAAGGAAGATCCAGTCCAAATCCCTACTCTGCTATTTATGTGATCTTGGAAAAGTTATTTTTACGCTATCATTACAAGTTATTTTTTTTAACATCATAGTATAATGTATATACCATAAAATCTACCCATTGTAAGTATACCATTCAGTAAAGTTAATTTTAGTAAATTTATAGAGTTGTGCAAACATCACCTCAATCCAGTTTTAGAACATTTCCATCACCCCAGAAAGTTCTCCCATGACCACTTACAGGCAATTCTCATTCTCATTAGATCCTGACAATCACTGACTAATTTCTGTTTCTGCGGATTTGTCTTCTCCTGAAATTTTGCATAAATGGAAGCACACAATATGTAGTCAATTGGGTCTGGCTGCTTTTAATTAGCATAACATTTTTTGGCTTCATCCATGTTGTAGCATGTGTTAGCATGCGTTCATTCCTTTTGATTGCTGAGTTGTATTCCATTGTATGAACAGATCACCTTTTGTTTATCCATTCACCAGCTGACAAATATTGGCGTTGTTTCTTTTTGGCCTATTATGAATAATGCTTCTGTGAACATTCGCATGTAAATCTTTGTGTTCACATGTTTTTATTTCTCTTTGGTAAATACCAAGGAGTAGATTTGTTGAGTTGTCTGGTAAGGATCTGTCTAACATTCTAAGGAACTGACAAACTATTTTCCAAAATGGTTTTATCATTTTATATTCCCACCAGCAATGCATGAAGTTTCTAGTTTTTACATCCTCATTAACACTTGTTATTATCTGTCTTTTCAATTAGAGCCACCCTAGCAGATGTTAATGTTATCTCGTGCTTTTGATTTGCATTTTCCTAAAGGCTAATGATGTTGAACATATTTCCATGCGCTAACTAGCCATGTACACATCTGGGCAAAACATCTACTCAAATCTGGCCCATTTTAAATTGGGTTGTCTGTCTTCTTATCGTTGAATTGTAAGAGTTGTCTACATTTCCTGGATGTAATTTCCACCTCAGACATATCATTTGCATATGATATTTTCTCCCAGTCAGTGGCTTGTCTTTTTGTTTTCTTAATGGATAAGTTATTTAACTACTTGGATGTAACTTCAATTCTTTCATAAATTAATACATTGTGAGAAAATTAATATCTACTGTCAGGATTATTGTAAGGATTTAAAGACATGATATATGTGAAAAATATTTAGCACAGGGTTTAGAAAATATTAGGAAAATATTATTGAATAACCCGACTATAAGAAAGGACATGAAAAGTGTCAGATTGTGGTCTGATGATGAGTACTTCACTTGTTGAGGGAGAAAAGAAATCAAGTATAGTGGATGTGGAGAGAAAGGAATACTTATACACTGTTGGTGGGACTGCAAACTAGTACAACCTCTATGGAAAACAGTATGGAGATACTTCAAAGAACTGAAAGTAGACCTACCATTTGATCCAGCAATCCCACTACTGGGTATCTACCCAAAGGAAAAAAAGACATTTTGTAAAAGAGACACTTGCACTTGAATGTTTATAGCAGCACAATTCACAATCATAAAGATGTGGAAACAACTCTAGTGCCAATCAATACATGAGTGGATTAATAAAATGTGGTATATGGATACCATGGAGCACTACTCAAACATAAAAAACAATGGTCAACTAATGCCTTTTGTAACAACCTGGATGGAACTGGAGACCATGCTTTTAAGTGAAGTTACCACAAGAATGGGGAAAAAAAAAAAAAAACTCACATGAACTCATGACTAAATTGGAACTAATAGATCAACACTCATGTTCACATATGGTAGAAAAATTCAATGGAAATCAAGCAAGTGGGAGTGGGGAGGAGGAGATGGGTGAATTCACACCCATGCACTAACATGTACACCATTCACACCCATGTACTAACGGGTACGATGCACAGTATCTGGGTGATGGACACACTTACAACTTTGACTCAATCTGTATGAAAGCAATTCACATAACCAAAACATTTGTACCCCCATAATATTCTGAAATTAAAAAAAAAGAAAGAAAAAGAAATCAAGCATGGGCTAAAGGCTCCACAGCTTCACAGTAGGAATGAAACTTGGAGGTATGCTTTGAAGAATGACAAAGGCTGGACACAGGAAGGTAGCCCAGGTTAGAGAAACAGCCAACAAAGGCACAGAGGCAAGAGCGAGCACAGCTTGTGAGGACGCAGAGGGGAAACCAACACACTACAGAGTCATACAGGTCATCAGCACATTGTATTCTTTATACAGAGCCAAATACCATTAAAGCTTGAGATAGAGTTAGTGCATAAAAACAAGCATTTTTTTAGGCCCAGCGTGGTAGCTCATGTTTCTCAACACTTTGGGAAGCCAAGGTGGGAAGATTGCTTGAGGCCAGGAATTTGAGACCAGTCTGAAACATAGCAAGACCCCATCTCTATAACAAAATTTTTTAAAAAAATTAGCTGGGTGTGGTGGCACACACCTGTAGTCCCTCCTACTTGGGAGGCTGAGGTAGGAGGATCACTTGAGCCCAGGAGTTCAAAGCTGCGGTGAGCTATGATCATGCCACCGCACTCCAGCCTGGGCCACAGAGTAAGACCCTGTCCAAAAAAAAATAGTTTTTTAATTAAAAAAACAGGCATTTTGTTCAGTTCTCTAACACTGGTTATAAAAAATGATCATTCTATTTTGAAAGGGAAAATCAAAGAAATAGCAAAAAGATTCTAGCCAATGTAAAAGTATGTCACCAATCCTGAAGAAAACTGCAAATGTATTATTTGAGGTGGGGACTGCTGCGGTGCCTGACACGGATGAGCAGGGCTGGGACGCAAGGGCAAGCGGGTTCTGGGTGCAAGAGTACCCAGGTTGGCTGCCCCAAGCTGTGGACTAGCTGGGGGCGGGGGGCGGTGAGATACTTGTAACCTGGGCCAGGCTAAAACTGAGGCCATGTTGTCAGGGGATCTGCAACCAAACATGGACTCAGGAGTCAGGGCCACTAAACCAGGAAACCCTGGCTGTCAGAAAATACTAACAGCCGATAACTATTTGCACTTACTCCACACCCTGGCCTGGGTCAATTTTCACATGAATTATCTCATGTCATCTTTGCTATTCCTAGTTAAGTAGGTTCTATTATTTTCCCCATTTTGCAGATGAGGGAACCACCAAGACTCAAAGAGGTTAAGGTACTTAGCAGAGCTGGGGTTGACCCTGGGCTATCTGACTCAAGCCCTTGATCTTAAGCCCTGTACTATGCTGGCTCCATCCCAGCCTGGGCTCACATCGATGGCAGGAACAATTTCCTGTTTCCCTCAGTGTCCTCACCGGCCAGCATGGGGCTGACATGCATGGAGATACCTAACGGAGGTGTGTGTAAGAAAGGATAGCAGGGACCAAAGCCAAAGCAGCATTTACAAGACAGAAGGAAGCCAAGCACTCTATGCATGTGGCATGATGATAGGTGTGCCATCATTGGTCATGAGATGGAATGCAGGTAATGTCTGGTTAATAGGAATTAAAGTTTAAAACTATCTACTTTTCAAACATAAATTAGAGCAGATCCAGGCTTTTCCCTGTGGAGTAATAACTTCCTTCCACACCCTTTATGTCATTGGACTTTGGTGAGTGGGTGCCCTAGCTGGTCCTCTGGGGCTTGTGCAGGATCCAGTGTCCACCCACAGGCGTGGGCTTTATGAGAGAACCATCACACTCGCACCTGCTCTGCCTGGGACAGGCTGGAAACTGCTCCTCCAACTTGAATCATTCAGAGGTCAGCACTAGACTACATCGGCCTCTTGCTAGCCACATAATGGGTAAGGGGGTGAAACTCTCTGGTCTCAACTTCGTCCTCTGTAAAATGTAAATAATAATAATTTCTACTTAATAGAACCCCACATAGGGCTACAGGAAAGTTTAAATAAAGTATTTGCATTCAAAGTCATGAACACAGGGCCTGGCATTTAGAATAGGCTCAAAAAATGTTAGCAGCATCATCTTACTTGCCCAAGTGCTAGTTCTGACAGCCACATCAGATGGGCAAGTCTCATCCCCAAAAGTGTCACATCCTTCCTGCACTGTACAGTCCCAGACTGGGTATGCAGGACGCCAATGGGGTTCAATCTTGCCCTTCTTATCCTATGCAGAGAGGGGATGGACTAACTCTCTGAAGATAAGATGTCCCTAATTCCCTTCCTTCCTCTGTAATTCTCCACCCCCTCTCTTTTTCCCTTTTCAGCCTACCACACAAAGAATGAATGTCCTGGCATCTCGCCAGAGGTAGCAGGAAGTTATGAATGAGGATTGCACAGGATGATTGACTCTCTACAGAGACAGGCCCCAAATTAATCCTGAAGGCTAAGCAGTAACCACAGGAAACTTGGAGCCATGAGGCCACCACTTAACACTTACATATCTCTGTCTATCCTGGAGTGCTAGGCAAACAATAGCCTAATCCGCTAGAGGCCTGGGAGAGGTATTATTAGTCAGGGAGTGTCTGAGATCAATGTTTGGGTACATACACTCAGGGCCAGAATCTGGCATCCAGGTCTTCACAGGGGACTAGGATCCCTACGTGAGTCTTTGAAGAATGTCGCAGCAAATTCCCAACAACTGGGTAATGTCTACCAGTGCTTAGCAAATTAGGCCTGTGTTGAAGTGTCCATGCCAAGGGACTGATTTATTGATCCCTAATTAGGATCTTATGCACATCAAAGGAGCATTAAAGAAAAAAGTGCTGGCTTCAGAGACTAAGGGGCACACATAGGCGTGGTCTGTCTCTTTGCCAGGCTCCACAAATGCCATTCTGACACTGCAAGGGCTCCATGGACAGCAGCCATCAAGTAAATTAAAACATGACCCATCTGCTGGAGTAAGCCCGGTGCAACCTCCTCCCACATGCCCCTTTTCTGCTTTTCTAGGCATTGCCCCCCTTTAGAGGCCTGAAACTAGCTCACAGTCAAGGCTGGGGAAGTTCCTGGACCAAAGAACTAACTAGGACAACCTGCCATTGAGGACTTAGAAATAAGATACGACAATTAATCAGCTTCTGGAATTATGGTCTTCCTCCCTCCCAGCCGCCGTGTCTTACATACACATCTTCTACTTGAAATCTCCTTAACCAAAACTAAAACCAGCTTTTCTATAGATACATCTTGCTGGGCCAAGCCAGTTTTACTGCGGAGAGTATATTGTCATAATTATTTCTACCCAAGCTTAAACCCCAGCACTACCAATTCATTTTCAGTAGCCTTGAGTAAGATACTTAATCTCTTAGTGTTGGTTTCCTCATCTCTAAAGAGAGAGAACTAATGATAATACCTACCTTGTGGAGTT
>NW_012137636.1:2725349-2753801 GCF_000956105.1 Propithecus coquereli | reverse complement strand
AGTTAATTATTATTATTATTATTATATTGTGATAAGAGACCCGCATGACTGTGAGTTCCTAAGAAATATTGGTAAGCTAGAGTCTACAAAAGCCCCTGCTCATGACCAACACAGAGAATGCCTCTCAGAGTATCAAGACGTCCTAGGCTGCCTCAGATTCAAAACATCCATGACCTTCATAAAATACTATGTTTGGCTACTAGTCTAAGCTTGCATTCCTGTTGACATTTGAAGAACATAAGGTAAAAAGCAGCAATCGCCCACTATTAATATAATTAACAAGGGCTCCTTGGAGAAAAGACTGATTCCAGATCTGGAGCAAGAAATGTACAAGATAAGCCGAGAGCTTCTTGTCATACCAGATAGCAAGGAAGCTGGCAGAGTATACTAGGGCCAAGGCTAAAGGACTCAGGAGCTATCTTGCAGAGGGTCTCACTGGCCAAAGATGGGGCACTCTGAGCTTCAATTGGGATAACTGCTACAATGGATTGAAATATATCAAATATGTTCTAGGAAACTAATTCATTATTTTTAAAACTATTAAGTAAAAGGAAAGAATCAAACATTTATCTCAGCTTTCCATTGTGGACTGTACCTCATGGCAACCAAATAGTTGATGAGGGGAGACTTCTCTATATAGAGCTTCTGGCTAATAAATGCAAGGGATGATAAAATATCACTATTTTGTAATCCTAATGAATTAATATGTCTAAGCAATGATGAT
Organism: Propithecus coquereli; assembly: GCF_000956105.1. Classification (NCBI taxonomy): domain Eukaryota; kingdom Metazoa; phylum Chordata; class Mammalia; order Primates; family Indriidae; genus Propithecus; species Propithecus coquereli. The sequence goes on along the minus strand of NW_012137636.1, from coordinate 2,753,077 downwards.
CAATGGCTACCAGTCATAAAAGAGAGACTATTATTTTGCACTTCTTGATGGGAGTGCACGGCATCTATAAAATGATCTTGCCCAAAAGATTGCATTTTAATTTGATCAAGTTCTAGATCTAAATACTAATTTTCAAGCAATTCGAAGACAGAAAAACATGCTAAGTGACACCATGGAGATACAATCAGCCAACCTAGACTGTGGGAAACTCTACAGGACAAATGATTGGCTTCTTCAACTAATAAATTGAAGGTAAAAAGGTAGAGATAAAGGAAAAACCTACAAATTACAAAGCAACCCATACTAACACCACCACATGCTGTCGAGGATGCAGAACGACAGGAACTCTCATTTATCGCTCGTGGGAGTGCAAAATGGCACAGGCACTTTGGAAGACAGTTTGGTGGTTTCTTGTAAAACTAAACACACTCTTAGCACATGATCCAGCAATCACACTTTTGGCATTTACTCAAATGATATGAAAAGTTACATCTACACAAAAACCTGCACATGGATGTCTATAGCAGCTTTATTCATAATTATTCAAACTTGGAAGAAATCAAGATGTCCTTCAGTAGGCGAATGGAGAAAGTACATACATAAAACAGGGTATTATTCAATGCTAGAAAGAAATGAGCTATCAAGCCATGAAAAGACATGGAGGAACCCTAAGAGCATATTGCTAAGTGAAAGAAGGCAATCTGAAAAGGCTACATACTGTATGATTCCAACTATATGACATTCTGGAAAAGGCAAAACTACAGAGACAGTAAAATGATCAGGGTTGCCAGGGGTTAGGAGTGGGGAGGATGAACAGGCAGAGCACAGAGGATTTTTAGGACAGTGCAACAACTCTGTATAATACTATTAGGTTTTTAAGTATGAAATGTCCAATTTCCTTAAGTACTAAGTTTGACAGTTGATATCTCTGACCTTTCACTTTGACACTTCTTGTTTTATGTTTATTGTGAAGGTACATCCTCAGTCTTGCAAACGCATGCTTTGGCTTGTGACTATCTTTCAAAAATTTCTTTAGAGCAATTTTTATGAAACCATGGATAAGTTAAAAATTTGTGTTATTTTCAAATATGATTTCCATTGTGGAACCGATGCTGCACAGATAACTCGAATATCAACAAAGTGTTTGGGAAGGATGTGGCTAATGAACATTGATGGTTTGAAAAGTTCCATTCTGGTGATTTTAATCTTGAAAATGAGCCACGTGGGTGACCTGAGACCATGGTGGATAATGATGAGCTGAGAGTTGTAATCAAAGCGAATCCATCTCAAGCTACACGTGGATTAGTGGCAAGGTTTGACATTGCTATCCCAACAATATTGGGCCATTTGTAACAAATCAGCAAGATAAAGAAGCTGGATAGATGGGTACTGCATGAATTAAACAAGCATCAGAAGAGAAATCATCTTGAAGCTTGACTTTCTTTGCTGTCGCGACATAAAGGTGAACCATTTCTATACCACATTGTTATGTGTGATGAAAAATGGATTCTTTGTGACAACTTCAAGCATTCGGCACAATGGTTGCATAACGATGAAGTGCCTAAACACAGTTCAAAACCAAATATTCATGAAAAAAAGCTAATGGTGTCTGTTTGGTGGTCCAGCACTGGTATTATCCACTACAGCTTCATGAAACCTGATCAATTGATTACAGTGGATGTGTCTACTGCAACCAGTTGGATGAAATGATGAGAATGCTTGCGATTAAGCAGCCGAGATTGGTCAATAGAGTCAGGCCAATCCTCTTGCAAGACAACACTCGACCACATGTTGCACAAACAATGCTGCTCAAACTTCAGAGGCTGGACTTGGAAAATCTCTGTCATCCACTGGTGGGGGGACAAGTGGGTAAGGATTTGGGTGAAACCAGATTGGCTGGGTGATGGGTACATGGGGTCCATTAAACTATTCTTCAACTATTGTCCATGCTTGAAATTTCCCATAACAAGAAGTTAAAGAGAAAAGGTAGCACCAGTCTGAGTACCAAGTGCAGCCTTGTGACAACACATCTGCTGTGGTATTACTCGGATGGACAAAGCTCTGGGGCTTTTATCACCAGGGAGGAGGTCCAACACTTGACACCTTAAGCCAGTTAAGTCACTGCAATCTGAAAACCTCTACAGAGTTAAAGTAAACCTAATCAATTATTGCAAATCACCAGCTCCTGTACTTACCAGGCCTTCTATGCTGACCATGTTTAATGGAAATGATGAAGTTGATACTGTTGTTTCCTCTGCAATAGCTACTTAAAAATTAAGTATGAAAATCATCTCTTGATATTGGTCTAACAAAGGAAAGAAAGGGAACATTCATTTAGTCTCTTCTATGAACCAAGCACTGAGCTTTCTTCCTTTCACTTAATACCCAGGAGAGCTCAGTGAGGTAGAGAGTAGTGTTTCCCACTTTGAGATGGCAAACCGAAGTTCAGAGAGGTGAAATGGCCTACTGGAGGCCACAGAGCTATCAAGTGGCTGGGCCAGGATTTGAGCCTTGGCCATCTGAGTGTAGAGCACAGAGTATTAATCTCCATTCTACTTTCTCTTAGTCTGAAGTTGACCAAGATAGAGTTTTTGACATGATTTAAGAATATGACAAAAACCTATTGCTTTCAGGTGTCAAATCCAATCTTTTTTTTTCTTTTCCTTTTTTTTTAAGTTCTGTCCACAGTCCTATGGCAGAGGTCGGGCTGCTGGGGAGAGGACTGGGGGTGTATATGGAGCGGGGTGGGGCAAGAGTGGGACCCGCCCAGGAAGCAGATTGAGGCATACACAAGAAGCTGAGAGTTTATGATCAAGGAACAAATAGAAGCCACTTAGCCACCATCCCGTCAAACTGAGAGTCTTCTCTGAAGGCCTGGGCAGGACCAGGTGTGGGGCCACAAGATAGAACCAGGGCCATAAGCCAGAAGAAGAGACTATGAGAGGGAAAATTGAGGGAGGACTGAGCTGACCCCCTGAGCCTATGGCGTGGAACCACAAGTGCCTCTGGGATCTTGGCCTGGCAGCCATGGAGGCCTGTGCAGACAAACGCTATTTCACGGTATTGCTCACCCAACTTGTTCTATCCGGTGCCCGGTGCACCACAGTTCTCCTGAAATACAACCACTCCCCAGGTCATTCGGTTCTTCATTCTCATAGAACTGGACACATATTAGTGCTGGGAGGGGTGTTAGACATTGTCTAGGCCAAATGCCTGGAACCACCTCAAATCACCCCATCAGTCACAAGCCCAAAGGGTGGTCTTTTCTTTCTTTGCCCCATTAATAGAAGCATTAGCTTGAAGGCCTCTGACCTGCATGTCAGTATGTTTTAGATTCCACCTAAGTCAGCAGCTATTAAACGTCTACCTATGTTTTAAACCTCCAAGTCCAGGTGTGATTAGAATTTCAGACTGACAGCCAAAAAGCATGGCTAGAAATGTGTTTTCCCTCCCTCCTAAAGGGACATACACTTTACAAAATTTATTAACAAACATAAGGTATCACTAAAAGAATGCTTTTTGTACCCATTCCCAAAACTTCTAAAATAATTTATGAAAGCTGTCAAAGTCAACATCATACACAATTACTTACAGAGTGTATCATTTTCCAGGTTGGATGAACCAGACCTTTTAATTCTACTAGGTGAATTTGGGTGAAATAATAAAACCCCAAAGTTGCTATATGATATGTATTGATTGAGATTTACTGTAAGCATTTGCTATTTTATAGGGATTGCTACTCAGTAGGAACCCAATTAGGCCAAGTACCTTCAAGTTGTATTGTATTGCAAAGAATGAAAATAGCATACAGATTTGGATTTTTTCCCCTAAATAACATATATATTAATAGCAAAGCATCTTTTCCCAGGGGCATGATTATTTTTATGCCTGAGAATCTCTGAGACACCAGCATGCTGGGAGGCCCTCTAAGAGAGCAATGGCTCGATATCCACCCTCTAGTCACCAGAGTCCATGCTTGCAGGTGGCAAGGAGCCCCAGGGAAGATCAGAGGTCCCCAAGGCCTGAAAAGAGGCAGAACCTCTGAGGCACGTGGGGTCTTTATCAGACTCAAGACTCCAATTCATTTCCCCTTTGTGCTTAAAAAATAATCTCTATGCATAAAGAGCATGGACTATCTAATCCAAAAAATCCAACTGACTAACTGTGCTGGGGAGGAAAGAGACTCAGGAAGGTGAGGTGACTTGTCTAAGGTCACAGAGTTTGTAATGACAAGACTAGAAACAAAGTCAGGATGGCAGCTGACAGTTTAGCCCCCTCATCTTTTACGTTCACCTTTACTTATGTTTTTCTAGCCCTTTTTCCCCCCTCTGTGCCTTGTCTGTATTTTAAGGCATCCTGAGGCTCCCAAAGCTGGGTTCACTGGACTAGGCTCTCAGACACGGCCAGGTCCTCCACCCCTCACTGATGTCCCAGAGTTGGTCACCACCCAGCAGCTGTCAGAGTGCAGTGCATCTTGGGCCCACATGTCACTTTGGGTTCCCTGATCCATACCTGGGCCCCAGGGCCCCGGGTCAGAAAGCAGTCTGCCACTCTAACTGAGGGTCATTTCCCTTTACTGTTTACAAGATGGGTGTCTTTTCAAACTACAACTCAGAAAGAGGCACAGTTGGAGAGGAAAGGAGGGAGGGAGGGATCCTATTTTATTCACAGTCCCTAGAGCAGATACTACTCTCAAGAATCCAGGTAAAAACTGTAGGCCTCACCAACTAGGAACTCAGCTCTAAGATCACTACAGGCCATGAGAGATTACTAGAAATTCAGACCCCTTCGCACCAGTCTGATAGACACCCCCTTTCCCTCCCTCCTTCCCTCCCTTCCTTCTCTTGTCTAATTCATGTAAGTGCTAGGGTTAGGATGCAAAAAAGAAAAAAACATGATAACTGTCCTTAAAAGTTCAAAGACGTAAAATGACAGCAACATGTAAGATACGTCAAGCCCTGTATTTGTCACTGAATCCCCACCACAGTTCTGTAATAGAGGTGTGCACACACCAGCATGCAGGAAACTGCTGCTCAGAGGGGAGAGGAAACTCACGCAGGGACACAGAGCCAAGAAGTGGCAGGGCGAGCATTCAAATCCAACTTTGAGTCCAGAACCCAAGCTCTGAATCACTAAGACTGAGAAGGCACCAGAACCAGCATTGCTTCCTTCCTACTGCCCTTCATGTTCCTGCCCCCAGCCAGATAGACCAGAGCTTCACAAGGACCCTCCCCTTAGCAGCTGATGTGTAGCATGGGGAACATCGGAACACTCAGAAGGTTCAGCAGAAGCGGCCGCTGGCTATCAATGCCTCACCCCGTCACAGCCACAGCTCGTCAGGTAAAGCAGCCCTTCGGGGGTCAGCAGGCCCTTGTGGAGAAGAGGGAGCTCTCCTCGGGCACTTGGAGCCCAGGCCCTCAGCCCATATTCAGGCCTTGCCTATGCCATAGGAGCGAACAAAGTCAGGACACGTTTTAGCAAAAATTCTGAAATCCTATTCCACAGCTTCAGAGTGTCACCGTCATGACCACGCAACAGGAAGTGATGACTGTGTTAACATTTCATGACCCTAAACTAACATTCAGGGACTTTCTACCACTTCCCAGACCTCGCAGCCCAGAATCCCCTCCGCCTTGCCCTCAGGGGCTGGAGTCAGGCTGCGTGGGCAGCAGAAGCCAGAGGACACACCTGCCCAGCAGTGCAGGCAGGGCCTCCCACCCAGCACACACACTCTCCTTTCTCCCTTCTTCGTGAGGGTAATGACCCTGGGGAGCAAACAGAAAGATAGCACTCTTCCCATTTTACAGACGAGGAAACTGAGGCACAGAGAGGTAATATTATTTGTCTCAGGGCCAACAGCTAGTAAATGGCAAAGCTGAGACGATCTCCTTGGTCTTCAGACATCGAGACTTTCGTTCCTTCCATCACCCATCACAGCAATTCGGATGCAATCCATCTTATTGTGACACGCGGTCTCTCTTTAGTCTTCTTAAAGGGATCCCTATTAAAACATTGCCAATAGTGGCAGCATAATAAGGTCATCTGCTAATAATTTTTCCTCTTTCCCCCAAGTTCCTATCCTTTCTGGCCCCTGCCCCTGGCCCAGTTCCCATTCACCACCCGGGCTACCTAAGGCTACTTTTCTCTGGGAGATGTCCAAAGCCCACCACCCCAGGGTCCCCAGGAGGGAGGCATCCTTGGAGATCTCCACTTCCAACACATCTGTCAAAGTAAGAGAAATCGGGAAATAATGAGGAAAGGGAAAATGTGGGAACAGCAGCTATCTCATCTCTTCCCTCCCTGGGAGGAGGAGATGAGATGAGATGAGATGGGATGAGATGGGATGAGATGAGAGAGAGAGAGAGAGAGAGAGAGAGAGATTTCCAGCTTCTACAAACAACCCAGCTCTGAAAGGAGGCTTCTTTTACATACACTTTGCAGGGATGACTTAAGTAAGTCTTGACGACTCTCTTTCCCTGGAGACTAGACTAAAAGTATTGTTTAGAAATCTAATATATGGTTTATTTACTCAATTTGTGCTGAGCTCCACAGTTCCTTCAGGCCAGCCTCACTCGCCCATTACTCTATTAATGCTCCATTACTGAAATTAGTGCTGTAATTGGAGGGGGAAGGGCCGGGGAAGGGGGCACTCCTTAAAGGCACAGGTCCCGGCTAATCACATCATGGGCAGAGGCACGGGGAAGCCGGTGTGGGGGCCCCAGGAACCATGGGGCCCAGCGATGCCTCCGCAGGCAGCGAGGCAGCAGGAAAAGGACCAGTGGCGATGTCGCACCAGCCAGTCATTTCGCGGCCGGGTGGATCCCGCAGCAGGCAGGCGGGGATAACGCACCCAGCAGGTGCCGCACCTGTGAGAGCCCCGCAGCAGATGTCACCGCCCCTAGCTGCAGCTCCGCGGTGGACTTTCATGCTTCCGCTTCCATCTATCCCCTCACGCCAGCAGTTCCAAACACACCTGATCAGCACCCAGGTCCACCTCTAGCCCTCATTCTGGGCAGGTGAGGTCAAGGCCATTTGTGCTAAGCTTCCTTCGCCGCCCTCCTCTTCGCTTCATCATACCTGTGTGCTCTGCTGCTGCTTGCTCGCTTCTCCCGGCCTAAACCGAGCCCTCCAACACCTCCCCTGCGCACAGAGACCCGGGCCACCAGCCCTCCCCACCGGCGACCCGGCACGGTCTCTTCCCCACGTGCTGGCTGACCTGTCCCCCACGAGGTGAAATACAGTCAGCTACCCCTTGAGTATCCAGCCCATCGCTTCTTCTCCTAAATAAACCTCTTGTGAAGGCTGTCCACACTCCTTGCCCTGGTCCTCACTGCCCGCTCATCTCTGGACTCTTTGGGATCTGTGTCGCACCCTCTACCGTTGACGAGGGGGCTTTCTTACAGGTCCCCATCCAATCACTAGCCATTTCTCAACTCTAATACTCCACAGGACATCTAAGTAGCTTCGGGAATTGCCAAGCATCCTCTTTCTGGAGTGAAAGTTCCCTTTGGCACCTGTGAATGATGTTTTCTCCAAGTTCTCCTCTTCTCTCTGATGGAACATTCACTTTCTACAGCTGGGATTCTTGGCATTTTGTTAAAAGAGTCACGGGTCCTTTTGAGAATCTGATGAAAACACACACACACACATTGAGCATCCGCAGACCCCACAGGAGTCTGTAATCCCAGGTTAACCACTCCTGTGTCTTACTTTCTTTCCTGGTCACATCGTCAGTTCCTATTTTTACAATCAAATGTGTTTGGACAATTCTCAAATCGAAACCTCCAGCCAGGATCTCTTCACCAGCTCCCTACTTGCGTTCTCAGCTGCCTGACGAACATGTCACACACACACCTCAGCCAACCTTCCCCGCACATCCTGCTTTACTCCTGTCTTGTCCGACTCTGACTTGGTGACGTCTTATAGTCATTCAAGCTAGAGAGCTTGGGGTGATTGTTAACTCTTCTGGTTTCCTAACCCTGCCCCCTCAAACCTATCGGACACTAAATCCTGGTGGCTCTTCCTCTACAGTGTTGCTCACAACCATTCCTTCTTCTTTGTCTTCACTGGCCCCACCTCCCTTGGTTCAGCCTTTTACTGGTCTCCTTGATTCTGGGCTCAGTTCTGCCCAATTGACCCGTATCACACCGCTGTTGTGAGACAGAGAGTCAGAAAGAGCCAAATCCAAGGGTCTTAGACGTGGCAGACGTCCTCTGGTGCAGTCCACTACCTCATCATCAGTCCCCTGTATGTGCATCTGCATGGTGGCTGTCCAACATCTCTGTGAATATTTCTGATGAAGAGAAACCAACTTTATCATTAAACATGTCATTTAGCTTTTGGTCAATTCTAAGTATGGAAGGCTTTATCCATACATTGAGCTAAAATCTGGCTTAACCATGTCACTCCTCAGCTCTTTGGAGCTTCTCTGCCTACAGAAGGTCCATGTCTCCCCAACAATAAAGATTAGCTTGGTAGGTACCTGCACAGCTAGTGGCTGCATTTCCCAGCCTTCCCTGCAGCTAGCTGTGGCTGGTGACTACATTATTGCTAATTGAAAGTGAGCAAGAAAGAAGTTTTTGGTGCCACTTCCAGGTGGGGGCCTTCAAACATGGAGCACAGATTTCTTTACTTTCTCATTCTCTTCCATGAAGCTGAAACACAGAGGTTCCCTGGATCATGCAGACGAGGGCCACACCCTAGCCTAGGAGATGACGGAGCAGTGGAGGCAAGAAACCTGAGTCCCAGAACCACTACGCAGAGCAGCCTACCCCGACAGCCTGGGTCACCCACCTCAGGACTGTTCCATGGGAGAGAGGTAGGCTTTTACATTTTTTAAGCCACCAGTTTTTGCTAAGCCCCAACGTTTACTTTGAATAAATCATCTCTTATCACTGTCCCCTCTGTCTGTATTCCAACCACCCTGAACTTTTTGTCATGTCCAAATATGACATGTCCTCCGTATCTCTACTCCATTGTCCAGGCCTCTGCCTCTGCCAGAAAGCTTTTCCTCACCTTCTTCACCTGGCAATCTCCACTCATCCTTCAAGACCCAGCAGACTTCTGCAACTCCTCCAGGAATTTAGCAGCGTATGTGTTGCTGAAGCCCTGTCCTCATTTTTAACATTTAGGAATGGTTTTGGCTGCAAGTAACAAAAAAATCCAACTAACTATGGCTCAAACTGAAAGATGCTTATTTCTTTAACAAAAGTCAGGTGATAGGTGGTCCCAGGTTTGCCTTCGTGGTTTAATGATGTCATTGGGGGTCCAGGTACCCATTTCTCTACTTTGTCACTGTCTATGGCTCTCCTCTGAGTAACAAAATGGCTTCTCCAATTTTAAACATCACACACTTACATAACAGCATCTCAAACAGGAAGAGTGGATGCAGAAACAAAAGGTTTTCTCCATAAGGTAGTGCCTTTTAACAGGGAGAAATAACCTTTTCAGTTGTCCACAAGACTTGCCCTGAAGTCTCAGTGGCCAGAACTGGGTCACATACCCAGCCCTAGGCTGGTCACTGGAAAAGGGCATCAGACTTGCAGTGACTGATGTAGACCAGTCATAATCATTCTACCATGGCAGAGCAGGCTGACCAGGAATAAAACTGGAGTTCTGTTCACAAGAAAGGAGGGAGAATGGCTCTTCATCTAAGCATGTAGGCAACTAACTGTGTGTGCCATGCCACGGTATTATAATACATCATTTTATTGTTTCCAGACTGGGAATTCTTTAAAAGAACAGAGACTGTGTCTATTTCACCTTGGAGCCATTTGTGTCTAGCACAATGAAGGTGTTCGAAGACGTTTGCAAAGGATAAATGGAGAAGTCCACATTTCCTGATTATTTTGCTAATTTCCCAAGTGCTTAGCACTCTTGTCAGAGCCAAAAGTCTATGGCCTCTGTGCAGAAAAGGAGAAAGCTCTGGGGACTCATCACCACTTCACCTTCATGTGAAACTTAAACAGAACTAACATTGACCATTCCCAAGAAGCCTAGGTTATTTTAAGGGTGTGTGGGTAAAATACTATTAGTGTCTCACATCTCTTTACCCTTTTGTGCTGCTGTTGAAGCCAGAGCAGAAGTGCTAAAATCTAGCTGAAAAGGCTGGTCTCAGGACATTTCTGGCCAAGTCAAAGTTGGAAGGATAAGAAATCCCACAAGGTTGTTCTTATGAGGCTTAGGGCTATGTCTTGGGCAGACTCGAGGTTTCTGGAGAAGTGGCTGTCCTTCAGGGCGCCCTCTGGGTCGGGGAAGAGCTGCAGAGTCACACCTTCTCTGGGCAGAGTGACATCTTCCACTTCCAGGAAGAAGGCCCTGCTAATGATTTTCCAAACACAACACTTCTAAGTGGTCTGTGCTATGCTCGGGTGGGAACACACTCCTAGGAAGGTGGGGGGCTGCTGTGAGGACTGAATGAGATCAAGTGCATGGAAAGTGCTAAGGCAAGATCTGCAAAGAGTCCCTAGTGTAGTGTTGGCCCACAGTAGATGGCAATAAATGTCAATTGACCGATTGCTGTAGGATCAAATGGTCCTTCATATTCCAACTCTGGCAGTCAAGATGATGAATACGCAATCTTCTATGATAGAGTTCGAATATTTGATCTTAGTTTATATATTCACCAAAATATAAAATGCAAGTTTTAGAGCTTCTGATATCCCTCTGTGATGAGAATGACTGTGTACTGATATAACTGGAAAGTATGAGAAGATGAGCTTGAATTTTGGTTTTGTACTCCGCAATCAAAAAGTCAGGTCAATTAACCAAGAGTGTGCTAAAACAGAAAGTTCTATTCCATCTCAACGCTTGGCTTAAACAATTGAATAAAATATGCCTGATCAAAATAATACAGAATTTTAGATCTAAAATGTTATCTAATCCAATGTTTTCATTTGATACATGAGGAAGTCAGGGCCCCAGAAAATTAAGAGATCGACCCAAAGATACTAGTCTTTCAGAGTGTAGGACCTGGTTTCCTGACTTCCAGATCTGTGATCTTTCTTGTAGCCAGACTGTCCCACAATTATCTGTGTTGTGGATCTTAGGACCCCAGCTGTGCAGGTAGGAAGCCACCACAGACATTGGTTAGACCAGAAGCCATGGCTCTCCTAACAGGGGCCATTGGTGTTGTGCCTTCAGATGCAGGTGGTCCTTTAAAGCTGCTTCCTGCATCAGGATCTTCCCATGTGTTCCTGTGGAAGAAACAAGTGTGAAGACCTCACCAGGAAGCTGATGGCCTGAGCCTCCCGAAGCTCATGGGACACATGACTCTGGAGGACTCAAACATGCTCACCAGAGTCCCACCCTTGATCTGGCCTGTTCAGAGAGAAACTAAGCCACAGTAGGCCACTAGGAACCAAGGGTTTCTGAAATAGTTTTCCCTTGCTGGGCTTGAAAACCTATCTTCTCCTCAAGCTGGGCTTCTCCAACTTGGAATTTTAGAGACCTACATTCTGTATTTCTTTATTATTCATCACACTGATATTTACTGAGATCTAATATGTAACAAGCATAACATCAGGTCAGGGATACAGAAATGGCTCTCCTCTGCCCTGGAGAAACATGTCCTATAGTTTGGAGACAGGCCTGAGAACTGCTCTTTCTGTTCCAAAGGGTGGGTGCTATGGTTGCCACATATACAGAGAGGAAGGTGACTCTCCCTCTGCCTGGGAGATATTCAGGCTGGTGTTTTCCTGGTGGCCCAGGGCAGGCGAGGCATTGCAAGCAGCAGGAGCAGCGTGTGCAAAGGCACAGGAGCATGCAAGAATGATAAATTGGTTGATTGGGGCCAATCCATTTTCTCAGCCATTCAATCCATGTCTCATAAATCTAGGGATTCACTGGAAGATTTGAGGACTGACATCAGACTCCACTGAGAGGTCCAGAAATCCTATGTTTATGTGGCCAAGACTACAGCCCTTTTTACCCATCCCTGGTGTCCATCCTACCACCATCAACCCATGAAGACAGAAGATAGTGACAAAGTCAACTGCAATCAGATTATTATCAAATGAATAATGATTAATTTTGATTTTTTTATCTGCCTCTTCTGCTCCCTTTCTCAGTCCCAGGTGCTCTGTAACCCCTTTCTCTCTCTTACCTCCTCCTCTTCTTATGCCAGTTATTGACAATTCAATGTGGATTTGAGTCCTTGTGTTCTACTAGTCAGAGCTATTGATTTATAGAATGAAAGTCTGCATCTCCTTCCACAGGGATCGACGCATGAGTGTCGTCTTATATCCCAACCTTCAACCCTGGAGGAGCTGCAGAAGAGCTGCATACTCACTGAGCCTGGAGGGCAACATGGATGGAAACCCTGGGGTGTAGAAGGGCCAGGAAGGACAGTGGAACACTCAAGAAATGGAGGGGACAATGTTGGTGGGACTCAGAGGGACAGGGAGTAGTTTTCGTATTAACTCACGTGGTTGACCTAAAGTCATAGTACTACTTGAAAAACACCAGACATACTGAAAAATTAAATTCCACCATCAGAAGTAGCATAAAAAATTGGGGAGCAGAAAATATGTGTATATGCAACAGAAAAATCTGGCTGAACTTGGAGCCTAAGAGTATTGGATTTAATCAAACATTTTTAGACATATATTTAAATGATATTGTTTTTTATTTTTGATCCATTGGTTGATAATTAAATTACTCCATTGATTATGAATTTTATAAACCATTTTTATATATCTGAAATTAAACCTGTCTTTATTTTCATAGATAACTTTTAGTATTCTGCCAAATCCAATTTGCTGTTATTTTAATGGCGATATTTGTACCTCTCATCTTAGAGTAGAAGTCTCAATTTAAGTTGAGCACTATTGAACATTTTGCTTTGGTTTCTTCCTCTGGGACATGTATAATTCTCAGGTTTGCTATATATTCTCAAGACTTGATATCTGCCATCCACCATCTTTTTTTAAGCATTTTTCTCTATTTTCAGGAAGAATTTCTCAAGTTTCTCCTGCAGGTTATGGGAATAATTTTCGGTAAGATCTACTCTTTTCCTTACCTTCTTCAGCTGGATTTAATTTTGCTACCACATTTGGAATTTCTTTACATTCTTTTCTTTTTCTAGCCAAATACTTTTGCATACCACCTTCATCTCAGCCTATTCTGATTTTGTAGCTTCCTGTTCCTGTTTCATAAAAGCCACTTCCACACCCTTATTATTGCAGATGGCAAGAAGGTTTGTTTATTCCACATTTCTCTTCTTCTTCTAATAGACTAACACTTTAGAGCCATGAGTCTTTGGGTAAAGTCTGCTTCTCCCATAATTTGCTGTACTTTCCCGTAGGTCCTTTGTTGATCCTTTCTGTTCATTCATCCTTGGGAGAAGAGATTGCTATCCAAGCCTGGAGTTCCCAGCATCTGCCCATTCTGGTCCTGGAAGCTTCCCTTCTAAGGTAAGAGCCAGGAATCAGCCACTAGCTCAATGTACAATACATGTAGGCCTTTGTCTTGGGTAATGCTGCTGGGTTGAAGTTAGATTTTCCTTGCTGCAATATCAGGTTCTCTGGATAGGATGCAGGTTTTATTCCTCTTGTGTATAGTTTAGAATGTGAAAGATTACACTCTTATCCAGAACTGTGCCCAGGGCCCTTCCTGACTCCACCCTGCTCCTTCTTCTCTTTAGGCATCTAAGGAAACTGGGATGCAGTGTGCTTCCTCCATTCCCCTTACTTTGTGGGAAATGTGGCTTCTGGGTGGATGCAGATAAAGACATTCTGAAGGCCTTGTGTGAGGGGCCAGGGGTGGTAGGGAAAGGCAAGACTCCAGCAGCTCTGGCTAGCTAGGAAGGTAGAGGACAGACAGCTTGGTTTTTCAGTCCTGTCCCTGTGTCAGTAAGATAGGGGCATCACGGGGGAGGTATTTAGGCTACTGCATATCTGCTCTCTTTGGGTTTGGACTGTTTTAATTGGTGAATGTGTGCTCCACAATGATTTCTCAATCTTTTCCTATTAGTGTGGTAATCAATAACAATTCTCCCCAGAACTTAACATATGGTCTTTTCTTATATTTTTTTAAAGTATTATTACCTGCTTTTTTCTTTGTTTGTATTTACATGAGTTTTATGCTGGCATTTTGGCGGGGATGGGGGACATACCAGGTGCCATAACACCAATTTAAATCAGGAGTCCTTATTCTAAGTTTCAAATTTTACTGAATTTTATTTTGGACTTTGCTGACTCAATAGCCACTATAAATATACAAAATTATATAGGGCCCTGACGTAGTGATCATATTTAGGCTATTAAAGCAAAAGACAGCGTCCCTACCGTGAACTTAATGACTCCAACCTATTGTACTTTAAAAAATCATTTTGCTTTTTTCTCTCTCCTCCCTAATGTTTGGATGGGCCTATCATTTCTTATGGGTTCCCTCTAGAACCACTGTGTCTCTCCTAATGTGAAGACTCCGCGGGATTCTGCTATTTCTGAAAAAGGAATAATAACATCTCAAGTTGGCAAAAAATTTTTTTAAGTCTAATTCAGACACCCATGTTATTCTTTCTCATCAAGTGGTCATTTGTCATCTGTTTGAACACCTCAGTGGTAGGGAACTCACTACCTCCTGGGCAGTCAGTTCCATCTCTGGACAGCTGTGATTGTTATAAAGTTGTTCCCAATATTGGACTGAAATGTGTCTGTCCTTCGCTTTCCTCTCACTGTGCCTGGGTCTATCACGCACGGACGCAGAGTTACCTCTCCCACGCAAGCACTGGTCAGACATCCCAAAGCAGGTTTCACGCTCCTCCCCACCCCAAGTTCTCCCTTCTCTGGGATAATCAGGTTCGGGTCCTTCAATCACTCCTGTAATTCTCTGTAAACACTTAGTTGTGTCGTTTGACCCGTGGGAGTTCTTAGTTCATTTAATGGGAAGCAGGAACAAAGTATCCCAAACACCAAAACGTGGCGGTGCCAAGAGAGATGCCCCTCACGTGATGCTGGGTATCCTCTCTAGTGAGATGGGCAGGCAGTGCTCATGAACAGAACTGCTGTTGTTCATGAGTGGGCCACTCACATTAGGTTCCGAGCAGAGTTCAATAAAGAAGCTAATTCCAAAGATGAAAGGAAGCCAAAGATGAAAGGAAGCCAAGGGAAGGTGCCTTCTTGAGGGCTGGTGACAATGGGACACCACCCCCAGGCCTGAAGGGGCGAGGGAGGGAGTGGGTTACAGCAGAACACAGTGCAGAGTTGATTGTTGGTCTAGCATTTCTATTACCTTCATGAAAATATGTGGGCATTGATAAAAATTCTGTGGCTTGTATTTTGCACCTTTGCTTTCCGGTATTAATTGGCCTCTGTTAAAGTGCTAAGAGCTCGCTGGTTTTAATTAAGCATCAGGCGAGGAATAAACTAAGTAATGAAGTGGGAGCATGAGGAAGGTGCTTTCTGGGACTGTGAGCAAGTGCCAAAGGCCCCTGCTCCCCCTGCTCACAGAGGTGGTGATTTTATGTCCCTGTTTGGCTCAGGTCTGAAGTGCAGCCTGGCTGAGAGGCAGCTGGCACGGGCCCAGGCAAGATTGCATGCCTGCCCCCACGGGCCCCGCTTCTCGCAGGTCACCCGGTCTGTGTTGTCACCTTGAAACATTTGAGAGAGCTGTGAGCTGCACAAGGTGAGGCGCTGGGGGCCGGGGCGGGGGCGGGGAAGGCGGCCACGCGGGGTGGCTGGAGAGCTTTTGACAGCCCCAGCGGAGCCCAGGGTCCCGTTCTTGACGACGTGAGCCCCCCAGGCAGGCGCCGAGTGGATAAGAGTGTAGACAGCGAAGCCAGCCGGTGACGCTTGCCAGCACCTGCAGATAGCAGGCGAAGAATTGGCACATGTTTAAAAAAAATGAAAAACCTCTTGGACGTGAGTATTTTCTAACAGCATCTGGCGGGAGTGCCCGGGAGGAATTTAATCAGCAAGAGTTGTTTAAACGGGGCTCGGCACGCAGGCCCCGGCGAGGCTCGTAATGAACTCCGTATCATGTGCCACCCCTGTCTGCTGAGGACATTCAATTTGTTAATTCTGCAGCTGGTGAGAGAGGTCAGATAGGAAAGTGACGATTGTTTTCTGACGTTCCAACCCCTGCTCACATCTTTCTAATTAATCCTTTTAGGAGCCACAGGAAGATTAAGAAGGAGAAAAGGTGAGGGAAGCAAGCGAGGGAAATTGATGGAAAGACAGCGCTGCCCTTCTCAGATGGATGGAGGCGGGCGTGGGGGCTGGGGAGAGAAGGGAAGGCTGGCCTGCTGCCTGCCCGCCACTCTTCTTACTCAAAGGGAAATGGGACCCACAAGGGCCACCTATGGTGACTGTCTGTTTGGACCAGGGAGCAAGGGCCTGGGGTCTCCATCCCTCCGTCCTGGGCAGACCCCAGCCATCGGGAGCTGTGGAGGTGTGAGTCCTTCCAAGCAGAGTGGCAGCTGTACACGGTGGGAGCATGACCTGCTATTAAAGGCCCATATAAGAATTTTGTAAGATTGTCCCCTGGGAGCCAGAGCGCCCAGTTAGACGTCTCTACCCCCGCATGTCCCGTTGGTCTTGCCTGCCTGTGTGCGACCTTGCTGCTGTGCAGCTGTCTTCTGTTGGTCCTTCCAGATCCATTTTCCCTCCTGCTTCACCCTGCTGTCTGCTGTGGAAGTGAACCCCTGAGGACCTATCCATGGGCTCCCCTGTTCCCTGTGTCAGGCCCCAGCAGTGAGAGGCTGCCCTGGGCTGGCTAGGCCTGGGCGGGGAGGCCAGGGCCTCAGTGAAGCCTCCCCTAGGTTCTTTGTGCTGCTAGCACCAGGCCCCTTCCCCACCCCTCTGGCTCCCCTGTGCCCACCCACAGCTTGTAATGAGCGTCTTTGTACATAAACACCCCTCAAATTATCCTGATTCAGGGTACCTCTTCCCACTGGGACATCAACACTGGTGCTCAATGGATGAGGCAAACCTGAGTTTGTATCTGGCCCTGACTCCCGGTAGGGACGTGAGAAAGTCACTTAAGCTCTCTGAGCCTGGGTGGACTCATCTGTAAAATGGGGATAATGATACTAAACCACAGCACTGTGAGAGAATCAGAACCAGACACCCTAGCAGTTGCTTAGTCAATATCCATTTCTTTGCTTATAAAAGTCTCAAGGTTAGGGGAACCACAAGAATCAGTCAAGGGTATGAAACAAAAGAACACAATGAACACCTGAATCATTATCAAACCCAAGATTTTCAAATACCCTCTTGCCAGTATGACCCCAGCCGGCTAGTGCTATTTGATTTGGGATCTGTCTGTCCTGGTCCGAGGAGAGCCCTGTTCAGAGCCGCCCGTTCGTGGCAGGCATTGGGTGTGGAGCATGCACGTTCTCTCTACCTCCCAGCGGCCGTACATCCCTCCGTGCTTTCCCTCATGCTCTGACATATTCATCTTGCAAACATTTGCTGGATCACCTTCTGTGAGCCCTGCACTGTGCTAGGTCCTGGGGAATCAGAAATGACTCAAACACAGCACTGGACCTCAAGGTACTCACAGCACACTGGGGAGATGAGCCCTAAGCCCCCCTGCCTTTGCTCAAATAATAAAATGCCACCAAGCACAAAGGTGGAAATGATTAGTTCTGCCACTGACAGATGTATGGGTGAGTGTGTGTGTGTTGGGGAGGGAGGCTGGGAAGGCTCTTCCAGGACCTTGAAAGAGGAGCATCCAGACAGCAGAGTCTGCAGGCGGAGGGAACAGTGTGTGCAAAGGCTTGGGGGCAGGAGAGCGTGTAGGGAAATTTGCCGACAGGCCCCAGTGGCTGGAACATGGGGTCTGAAGTACTGAGAGCCAGGGGATTCCACTGGAAATAAAGATTGGCTTTGAAGAGAGGAAGGACCTGAAAACCACCCTGAGAAATTTGGCTTGGATTCCGGAGGCAAAGACAAGTAGCAAAAACCCTTCATTCCAAGTGTTTTAGAAAGACAATGCTGGCGAAGATAAAGTGTGCAATTTCTGTAGTCACTGCCTTCTGACAGTAGGGCCCTAGGTTCACAACCACCACTGAGACTTCCTTTGCCCCAGATCCAGCCCAGATGGTGCCCAGAGACAAGTCTCCAGGGCCCCCACAAAGTCATGGCCTCCAAGTGTGACCACCTCGCCAGGGGCTGCCATCGGGTGGGCATGGATCCCACACTGTCTGTGCAACTCACTGACCAGAGACCTCCCCGCAGGCTGGAGGTAAGCTTTCCCTGGTCCTTCTTTGACCTTAGGATCTGTTTCCACCCCCGCCCCAATCTGCCTTAAGCATTTACAAAATACAGGAGGAATCATAGACTTCTAGCAATTTTTGTTCACATGCTGTCCTGCAAAAATTCCCCAAGGCAAGGAAACACAAAGGGCCCAAGGACTTGCTTGGAAGAAGAGGGGGCAAACCAGGGGGAGTAAACACAAGTGAGTGTGTCCCCGAGTATCCTGCCAGACACTCACTCTGCCAGGCTTTGGTATTATTACTTAGAGGGACAAGGCGCATGCTGAGGCTATGTCTGTGAAGTAATTATCTGGGTAATGTGGTCCCTCAAGTGTTTTTGGCAAAAACAACCAAATAACTGAAGTGACAGTAGAAATTTTTAATTTGAAATTAAGAATGAATTGATAATAATCTCACCTAAAATAGTCTCTACTAGACAGCGAACTTCTTCAAGGCAGAACTGTTTGTCGTGATGGTCTCAGACTTTAGAGTTTGAATTTCATCTCTAAGTTACATGACCTTGGACAAATATTTTGAATCCCCCAAGCCTCAGTTTTCTCATCAATAAAATGGGGCTATTCTCTTCACATTGTGAGGATCACAGTACATAAAAGGGTCTGAGAGGGAGTAGGCTTTAAATAAATGGTGCCTGGAGGGATGATGGATCAAAGGACAGGTGGACAGACAGATGGACATCTCCGCCTTTGGTTTATTCTGCTTGGGTAGTGCAAGTGTCAAATACGTCAAAGTATTATTTAATATATGTTTTTAATCATGACTTTACACCTTGGAATAACAGCTAAGTATTTTGTGAGCTCTCAGTCAAGTGTAACTTGCAGACTAGGATCTGAACTGGGGTCTCTGTCTTGCCTATGCAGATTATTGCACATAAAAAGAAATACTGAGGGTGGGGAGAGAAGAGGTGGGGGTCAATGACCTCATTATCAGGTGTAAGGACAGCACATTCTTCCATTCATTAGCACCCACTTGTGCCTGCCAGGAGAAGGCAGATCAGCTGCCCTTTGCCTAGGGCTGCAACAGAAGAGGGGGGCCAGGAGACAAAAGCCTGGGTGCAGGCAATAGAGAGGGCCAAAGAAGAAAGTGCAGATTTGCCCACCCCTGGGAAGGAACTAACTCTCCCAGCCTTGGAGCCTGGACTTCCCCAGAGATGCAATCTCTTCCCCAGAGGTCCCTGCACAGTAGTCTGAAGAAGAGGGCAGATCTTTTGGGCCATTGTTAATCATGATAAAGTTGGTCCTGAGGGCAAGGAGAGGTCACTGAAGTGGCAGGAAAGGAAATCTACCCAATGTAGGGATCGGAAAAGTGGGGTAATTGTTCTGATCAGGGAGTAGCAATCTCCGGGACCCACAGCGGGTGAGTGAAGCAGAAAAGGAGTAAGACAGAAAGGGCTCCTGCGTGACAAGCCATGCAGCCTAAACACAGCATGCTACGGCTTATCAGGCTTTCCGTTTTTTAAAAAAGACTGAAATCTGGATATAGCTGTGAAATCTCCCAAGCTTAAATGTTGGCTATAATTTCAAAAATTTTCAAAACACTGTATGTCAAACATGGCATGCGTAAAGGCCAGTGTCTTGATCAAACACGAAGTCCAGGCCTCATGAGGCCAGGATGGTGCCAAAGGTCAAAGCCAGAGTCCATGCTGAAAATCACAGCGGAGGGTGTCATGCACCCAACAGAAAGAACTCGAGGATCGGGAGCCACGTTTGGAATTAAAACATGAGAGAATAGGTGATGGGGTTTAATTCCGGCAGATCTATCTTGTTGGCATGAAGCTGTGTCCCAAGTGCACCTGTCTAGTTGCCTTGCAGATTGAGTCAAATTCGTGGCCCTGTTCATAAGAGGCCATTGAATTACCATTTTGTAGATGGTAATATGGGGTTGTGAAGTGATGATCAGTTTTATGTATTTAGATTTTATCATTTTTTTATTTCCTGAGGATTCACATTCAGAAGTAAAATTACCATTGCATTTGATTTATTCTGTAAATTTCTTTCCAAAAGGGCTGCTCCACATGTCAGAGATAGTAGCAGTCACTAAATACCCATATGCTCCTTTATATTTCCAACGCTCTTGTAATTAGTTTGGGGTCATGTGACTAGACAATGGGCTATGAGTGGAACTGACACACGCCTAAGATACTTAAGAGAGGTGTGTTTTTCATGCTTCCATGCTACCTAGCAAGGCAGAGCTGAAATCTGTACATTAAGATAGTAGCATGGATCTCTGAATCACCAGGTGGATGAGAGTCACAACAGCCATGAGCTTTGCATGAGTGAGAAATAAGCTTTCGTGTCAGCCACTGAGATTTTCACATTATGTGTTATAGCTGCATAGCCTAACTCACCCTGATTAATACATACCACTTTGCAATGCCAGCAGTAATAAGCATAAATATCATTTACATTTTATCTCCAACATTTGGTACCACCATTGAAAACATGTTTTAGCTTATTTAAGGGATGAAAAATTATTCCTCAATTTTATTTAATCATGCATTTCTGAGATCATTTGTAAGGTTGAATATTTTTCATGTTTATTAATTTGTTGTATAATAATTCCTATTTTATAAATTATCAATTAGTATCTGATAATTGATTCTCTTGAGTTTTCAATGTTTTTCTTATTTTTTAACATCAGATGAGCACTTTGTATGTTAAAGATATTAAGCCTTTATCAGTAAAATTGACTGAAAATATTTTCCAGTGTGTTTTTGTCTTTTTCTTTTGCTTATCATTTTAATGGCAGTTGAAATTGCATAAAATCAGTTACACTTTTCACCTCCTTCTATTACCTTTAAATTTAAAAATTCTTCCTTCACGAAAGGTCTGATAAATATTTAATTCAAATTTTCAACTTTTTCTAATATTTGACTTGGATTTATTTTGGTTTATAATAAAAATGATGGTCTAAAGAGTACTTTATTACAAATGCTAATCAATTATCCCACACATTTATATGAATGTTGTTCCTTTTTTCAAATTAGCTTATAATGTCTATTTTATGAAATATTTAATTTAAACATAAAAGATTATTTCTGTTTTATCTATCCTATTCTATTGATATAGCTGCCATTGAGTCAGTGCCACAAAGTTTAAATTGTTGTAACTTTACAGTGTGATTTACTACAGGGAAGAGCTAATAGATTTTGCCCTTGCTCTGTACTCTCTTTTTGAGAATTGCTTTTCATTTTCCTGATTTAGCTCTTTTGTCATGTGAGATTTTGAATTGTTTTGTCATGTTCCCTGCAAAACATCCTGTATATATTTTATTAAAATTGCATCTTGCCAATCTATTAATGGGAAAGGATGAAATATTCATGATACTTGATCTTTCATTTAAGAATATGGTATATCTTGTCATTTATTCAAGTCATCTTTTATATCTCTTTATAACCTTTTTAATTATATTTATATAGACTGAAGACTAAACAGATATATGTTTAAATAATGATATAAATTAAACTATATGTATTTAAAGAAGAGGGAATTTAAGCAATGTGGGGCACTTTACCCATGGTCCACTTACTGAGCACATCCTGGAGTAAACCGAGGAACTGGCCTCAGCTCCTTGCACCTTTCATGGTGCCAGCATGTCAGGGTGCTGGGTGTGATACTGTGTTTATGTTGACTATACAAGATTTTAGCTAAGAGCTAAAATTTAATTCTGTGATTTAATTCCTATGTAAAATGTGGTTCTACTCTAGTTCATAAGCACCTATTGTAAGGTAAATTCCTTTGTAGTTTATGTTTCTTTTCTTGTTATTGTAAGTGAGATATCTTCTCACGATAGTCTCTTTCTTGGCAACTTTTACCATTTCTTATTACAAGAAAAATAGCTATTCTTCATATAAAATTTATAAATACAGGTATCAACAAGAAGAAAATTAAAAGTGTCAGTAAAACAAAAAAGGCAGAATAAGAAGCTCTAGGCCTCATTCCTCCACGGAAACATTTTTTTAAAAAACAACTAGCAACCAGCTAAAATAACTTTATCTAGCTCTGGAAAATAGACAAAAGTCAACAGCAACCAACCAAATGCTCAGTCAAAAAAAAAAAAAACACATTAAAAATTGTAGGAAATGTTGTGATGCTTTTACTCACCCTTATTCCATCCTCTCACCAGCATGGTGCGGTGTTGGTCTGGAGGAGGTAGCAGCCCAGTTCACGATTTCCTCCCTTGAATGAGAGGGAGTAGAGCAGAAGTTATTTGCAATGTTATAACCTGTTTAGGGATTGCCTGAAGGACTAGGCTCTGTTTTGCCTACCTTGGAGCTCAGGTGGAAAAGTGGCAAGAAGCAGCAGGCACAGCTCATAAAACCTATAGACCTGCAGGCACCTGGGGCCAGAGAGTACAAATGGAGGCATGCAATAGACCATCCCATGTCCCTGAGAGAAACTGGGTAAGGCTCTTTGGAAAATTAAGACATTCAAAACCAGTCGTATACACAGGAGAATTGAAAAAGCGACTCATAAGTCCAGGCAAAATACGTGCTCAGAAAAGAGCTGGGAGACCTTAAGCCTTTACCTTGGGCTGATTCCAATGTTCAAATTATGCCCAACTAATAAGTAGGGGAATGTGTTAGCACGAGGCCAGTCTGCAAAAACTGGGAGAGGTGACTGTTCTTCCAACAACAAAAATCACAAGGCATACAAAGAAACAGGAAAACATGACCCCTTCAAAGGAACAAAATATATCTCTAGGAGCTATTCCTGAGAAAACACAAGACATCAGACTATCTAGACAAAGACATTTAAGAAAAAATTGTCTTAAATATGCTCAAAGAGCTAAAGGAAAACACAGACAAAGAACTAAAGGAAATCAGAAAGATGATACATGAAAAAATGAGAATTTCAATAAAGAGATAGAAATTATAAAAAGAAACAAAAAAAGAAATTCTGCAGCTGAAAAATATAATAACTGAATTGAAAAAGTCACTAGAGTGATTCAACAGCAAATTTGAGCAGGCAGAAAAAAGAATCAGTGAACTTGAAGAAAAGACATTTGAAATTGTCAAGTCTAAGGAGCAGAAAGTATAAAAATTGAAGACAAATGAATAAGGCCTAAGAGGACACCACCAAGTGGGCCAATATTTTTATTCTGGGATTCCCAAAATGAGATCATAGAGAAAAAGAGACAGAGAGATCAGAGAGATTATTTGAAGAAATAATGGCTTAAAACTCCCCAAATTTGAGGACAGACATAAATTTATAAATCTAAGAAGCCCAAAGAATGCCAAGTATGATAAACTCAAAAGAGCCACATTGAGACATCTTATAATGAAACTATCAAAAGACAAAGAGAATCTTGAAACCAACAAGAGAAAAGTGACATATCACATATAGGGGATCATCAGTGAGATTATTAGCTAATTTCTCAGCAGAAACCTTGGAGGCCTGCAGGCAGTTGGATGATACAGAGAATTCTATATCTGGGAAAACTATCCTTCAAAAATGAGGGATAAAATCAGAAATCATTAACAAGAAGAACCTCAGAAATCATGCAAACACATAGAAATTATTTTTATTTATTTATTTATTTTTAAGACACATAGTCTAGCCCTGTCAGCCAAGCTGAGTAGAAAGACATGATCATAGCTCATTATACCCTCAAACTTCTGGGCTCAAGCAATCCTTCCACCTCAGTCTCCTGAATGACAGGGACTACAGGCACATGTCACTATGCCCTGCTAATTTTTAAATCTTTTTTACAGACAGCACTATGTTTTCCATGCTGGTTTTGAACTCTTAGCCTCAAATGATCCTCCTACCTTCACCTCCCAAGTAGCTGGGATTACAGACACGAGACATCGCACACAATTCACATGGAAATTAAATAGCATGCTACTGAATGACAAATGGGTCAATGAAGAAATTAAAAAGGAAATAAAAAAATTTCTTGAAACAAATGTAAATAGAAATACAACATATCAAAATCTATGGAGTACCAAAAAAGCAGTACTAACAGGGAAGTTTATAGCAATAAACACCTATATCAAAAAGTAGAAAGACTTCAAATAAACAACCCAATAATCCATCTCAAGGAACTAGAAAAGCAAGAATAAATCAAACCCAAAATTAGTAGAAGGAAAGAAATAATAAAGATCAGAGCAGAAACAAATGAAATTGAGACTACAAAAACAATACAGGAGAACAACAAAATGAAAAGTTAGATTTTTGAAAAGATAGAATTGACAAACCTGTAGCTAGACTAAGAAAAAAATAACCAAATAAATAATATCAGAAATAAAAAAGGAGACATAACAACTGATACCACAGAAATACAAAGAATCATTACAGACTATTTTCAACAATTATATGCCAACAAATTGGAAAACCTAGAATAAATTGATAATTTCCTGGACACCTAAAACCTACCAACATGGATCCAAGAAGAAATAGAAAACCTCAACAAACCAATAATGAGCAACAAGATCAAGACCATAATAAAAAGTCTCCCATCAAAAAAAACCCCAGGACGTGATGGCTTCGCTGCTGATTTCTACCAAACATTTAAAGAAGAACTAATGCCAATTATTCTCATGCTCTTCAAAAAAATTTAAGAGGAGGGAATTCTTCTAAACTCAATATATGAGGCCAATATTACCCAGTATTACCCAAAACCAGAGAAAGACAAAACAACAACAAAAAAGAAACCACAGGCCAATATCACTGATGGATGAATATGATTCAAAAATCCTCAACAAAATACTAGCAAACCAAATTCAACAGCACATTAAAAAGATCATTCACCAGGATCAAGTGGGATTCATCTAGGGATGCAAGAACGGTTCGACATACACAAATCAATAAATGGGATATATCACATTAACAGAACCCAAAACAAAAACCATATGACAATTTCAAAAGATACCAAAAGGTATTTAATAAAATTCAATATCCCTTTATGATAAAAACTCTCATCAAACTACATATAGAAGGAACATACTTCAAAATAATAAAGGCCATAGATGATAAACGCATAGCTACCATTGTACTGAATGAGGAAAAATTGAAGGCCTTTCCTTTGATATCTGGAATAAGGCAAGGAAACTCACTCTCACAACTTTTATTAAACATAATACTAGAAGTACTTCCCAGAGCAATTAGGCAAGAGAAAGAAATAAAGGACATCCAAATTGGAAAGGAAAAATTCAAATTAGCCTTGTTAGCAGATGACGTGATCTCATACTTAGGCAAATCTAGACTCCACCAAAAAGCTGTTAGAATTGATAAATGAGTTTAGTAAAGTTGCAGGATACAAAATCAACATATAGAAATCAGTAGCATTTATATACGCCAACAGAGAACAATCGGAAAAAAAATCAAAAAAGCAATTACATTTACAATAGCTACAAAAAATGTATAAAATAATGAGAAATCAATTTAACCAAAGAAGTGAAAGATCTATACAAGGAAAACTCTAAAAGACTGATGAAATAAATTGAAGAAGTCACACACACACAAAGGAAAGATATTTTATGGTTACACATTGAAAGAATTATTATCATAAAAGTGACAATATTACCCAAGGAAATTTACAGATTCAATTCAATCCCTATCAAAATACCAACGACATTCTTCACAGAAGTAGAGAAAAGAATTATAAAATTTATTTAAAATCACAAAGACACCAAATATACAAAGCAATCCTTAACAAAAAAAACAAATCTGGAGACATTACACTTCTTCACTTAATGTGAAGTAAATTTTTGACTTCAAAATTTACTACACAGCTATAGTAACCAAATCAGCATGATACTGGCATAAAATCAGACACAGACCAATGGATCAGAATAGAGAACTCAGATACAAGTCCATGCATTTGCAGCCAACTTATCGCAGACAAAGACCACAAGAAAATACAATGGGAAAAGGACCGTCTCTTCAATAAATGGTTCTGGGAAAACTCAATAACTATATGCATAAAAATGAAAATAGAGTCCTATCTCTCACCACACACAAAAATCAAATCAAAATGGATGAAAGACTTAAATGTAAGACCTGAAACTATCCAACAACTAGAAGAAAACATTGGGGAAACACTCCAGGACATAGATCTGGACAAAGATTTTTTGTGTAAGACCTCAAAACCACAGGCAACCAAAGCGAAAATAGACGAATGAGATTAAATCAGGCTAAAAACTTCTGCATTGCGAAGGAAGCAATCAACATAGTGAAGATATAACTCACAGAATGAGAGTAAATATTTGCAAACTATTCATCTGACAAGGGATTAATAACCAGAATATATAAGAAACTCAAGCAACTCAATAGAAAAAACCAAAAAACCCAAAGAATCCAATTTAAAATGGGAAAAAGATCTGAATAGACATTTCTCAAAAGAAGACATGCAAATGGCCAACAGGTATATGAAAAATGCTCAACATCACTAATCATAAGAGAAATGCAAATCAAAACCACAATAAAATATCATCTCATCCCAGTTAAAACAGTTTTTATCAAAAAGGTAATGATGCTGACAAGGATATGCAGAAAAGGGAACCCTCATATGCTGTTGTGGGAATGTAAATTAGCACAGCCACTTTGGAGAACAGTATGGAAATTCCTCAAAATACTAAAAATAGAACTACCACATGGTCCAGCAATTCTACTACTGTGTACTACTACTGTGCACTACTACTACTGGGTATATATCCAAAAGAAAAGCAATCAATATATCAAAGAGATATCCACACTCCCATATTTATTGCAGCACTATTCACATTAGCCAAAATATGGAATCAACCCAAGTTTCCATTGATGGATAGAAAACATGTGGTATTTACACAAAATGAAATACTATACAACCATTAGAAAGAATGAAATCCTGTCATTTGCAGCAACATGGATAGAACTGATCATCACTATGTTAAGTGAAATAAGCCAAGCACAGAAAGACAAACATAGCATGTTTTCATTCATATGTGAAGGCTAAAAATGCAGATCTCATGAAGATAGAGAGCATTGGTGGTTACCAGAGTCCAGGAAGGGTGGGTGAGGAGATCAAGAGAAGTTGATAAATGGGCACAAATATACAGTTTGATAGAAGAAATAAGACCTAGTGTTTGATAGATCAGTAGGGTGACTATCGTTTACAATAATGTATTATACATTTCAAAACAGAAGAGAATAATTTGAATGTTTATAGCATTTAAAAAAGACAAATATTTAAGATGATGGATATCCCAGTACACTGACTTGATCTTTACAAATTATAAGAATGTATTAAATTATCATATGTACACCAAAACTATGTATATCTTTTATGCATCAATAAAATAAATAAAATATAAAACAGCTATTAAATAAAGTTTAAAATAGAAAAACAATAGAGATGATCAACAAAAACAAAAGTTAGGTCTTAACAAAGATCAATAAAATTGATAAACCATTAGTTAATTTGCCTAAGAAAAAAAGAGAGAAGAGTCAAATTACTAAAATCATGAAATGAAATTGGGGATACCACTACCAGTTTTGCAGAAATAATAAAGAATTATATAATTATAAGATAG
>NW_012137636.1:2714763-2715989 GCF_000956105.1 Propithecus coquereli | reverse complement strand
GTGGCACGGCCTTTGGGGGCTAAGTGTGGTGCTGCTTCTGACCGTGAGAGACCCAGATCTTTGAAGTAGACCTGCCACCAGGGAGGAGAAGCCCTAGAGTTCATTGTTCCTTGCAGCTGAGTTCTCCTGCAGGCATGGCTGTCCTAGACTTTCCCTCACAGGCCAAGTTGTAGCGCCTAACTCAGAATCTTCTGGCATTTGAATTGCAGCCATCCCTTGGTGCTAAGAGCCATCTACTACAAATTATGTACATACTCACTCTAGCTCCAAATTCCTCATCATCATCCATAAAAATTATCTGTCATATGGGCACACTTATAACCCTGACTCAAGCATAACAAAATCGATACATGAACCAAAAACATTTGTACCCCCATAGTATTTTGAAATTTAAAAAAAAATTATCTGTCATATGACTGTGCATTAGAAAGGCCAGGCACCTCATCAAAGTTCTGACTTTGACTCTAATATACTTTTTCAATGAAACTAATTTGATTTTCCTTAAGGGACTAAAAATCTCTGTTAAACCTAGATTAAAAAGAATTTTTATCTCACCATCTGTAATAGCTGTGTTACTTAGCCCATAATTAATTTCCTTTTTATCACTGTGTTTATAAACACTTAGTTGGTGAAAACATCTCCTTATTTTCCTGTAAAATTACCTAATCATTGAAAGATTGATCTGTACCTTTTGTGGCAAATATCTTTTTGGGTATGAGACATATCATTTGTAATTTTGCTATGGGTCAAAAAGCTTGATATGCCTTCTTGACACATCATTGTCTTAAGGTGAAATATATTTCTAGAGGGATAATAACACTGACCTCAAATGGAACTCAAAAGAACTCAATGAGATGATGTACACATACCACCTACCAAAGCCCTGGGCACATAATAGGTACGTCTGCCTAGAATACTTTCTGTAACAAGATCATAGCACCTAGTCGCTCTCAATTTCTGCTGAGTCACCTGGAATATAGGAGAAGGTGAAAACTGACAGTCTTATCAAAAACTAAAACTGGGCCGGGCACGGTGGCTCACACCTGTAATCCTAGCTGTCTGGGAGGCCGAGGCGGGAGGATTGTTTTGAGCTCAGGAGTTCAAAACCAGCCTGAGCAAGAGCAAGACCTCTCTCTACTAAAATTAGAAAGAAATTAATTGGACAACTAAAAATATATAGAAAAAATTAGCCGGGCATGGTGGCGCATGCCTGTAGTCCCAGCTAC
>NW_012137636.1:2711199-2714713 GCF_000956105.1 Propithecus coquereli | reverse complement strand
TCTTACTGGGCTGAACTCAGGTGTTAGCAGGGCTGTGTTCCTTCCCCAGGTTCTAGGGTGAATCCATTTCCTTGCCTTTTCCATCTTGTAGAGGCCACCTGCATTGTTTGGCTCAGAGTCCCTTCCTCTGTCTTCAAAGCTAGTAATGTAGCATCTTCAGATCTCCCTCTTTCTCTCTCTCTCTCACTCTGATTCTCCTGTCTCCCTATTATAAAGACCCTTCTGATTACATTGGGCCCACTCAGATAATCCAGGATAATTCCTCACCTCAAGATCCTTAAATCAATCATGTCTACAAAGTCCCTTTGCCATGTAACAAAACATAGTCACAGGTTCCTGGGATTAGGACATGGATATCTTTGGGGGACAATTAATCTGCCTACCACACTCTCAGATTTTCAATAGCCACATGTATTGTTGCACAGTGCCAATTATAGAACATTTCCATCTTCGCAGAAAGTTCTATTGGGCAGTGCTAATCTAGAGGTTAAGAATCTTTGACAAGTTACATAGCTTCTTTTTGCCTAGTTTCCTCCTCTGTAAATTGTAATAGCAAGACCCAGCCTGGGGTTGCAAAGAGTAGAAGAATTACAAATAGTGCAGTAGAAATTCTTATATCTCACAGAAGAAAATAAAAAGAGTGCATTGCAAGATATAAAAGCCATCTTAGCTCCCCATGTGGCTGCCTGCCCTACACAGGCCCTGACAGTAGCTTGGTGGCATGACTGAGACCACAGGGCCCTGTGCCTGCCCAGGAAGCTGTAGGGAGCAGCCTGTGGCTCACATTTCTGAGCCCAAAGTAGGGAGCCCAGCTCAGCCTCTTTGCCAGGATGATCACAATGGGAAGAAACCAAGTTTGCAGGGAAAAACAATTTCAGCATCTTTAATAAAAATGCAGGCTTTGAAATTAGGAATGAGGCAATCTTCATAAGAGCCAAACCAAGACCCACAGATTGAAAGCACAGCAGGAGTGGTAGATGGAGCCCCAGAGAAAGAGCAGCTTGGCTGTCTGCTGGAGGCTCTGTGGGTGGTGGTCCTCCCTCTCCTTCTCCCAGTTCTCCCGTTAGCCCCCCTGCCCCAGCATTCATGGACACGTTCTCTGTCTCACCATGATGGTTGGCTCAAGCAGGCCTGGAAAGAGAGCTCTGCACTGAACAGAGCTCGGGCAGTTCACAGAGCAAAACCTTCGTTCGCCTTGCAAAAGAATAGCAATAATAATGTATTTTCTCATGCAGAAAGCATTCACTTAGCACCTGCTCTGTGCCAAGCACTTGTTGAGCCCTTCCTGGCCCACCTCTGTCTGACCAACTCCCTGCCTCCACACCCCATGCCTCTCCTACCCATCCTGAGCTCTGGCCACCCCAAATTCCTCCAGGCACAATCTTTTCCTTCTGCCTGCAATGCCCAATACATTGTCTGTCTGGCAAACTCCTGCCCAGACTTCAAAACTTCAGCTCACAATCACCTTCTCTAGAAAGGCATTCCTGAGCCACAAAGCCTCCTCTACACCCAGCCTCTGCCCCGGCCTCTTCTGCATCTTTCCTTTTTTATATTAATGTTGTATACAGCACCTCCCTGTCCCCACTAGACAGGAGCTCCTTGACACTGAGGACCATGTCTTGTTCATCTCTGAATTCTCAGGGCTGAGCATGAAGCCTGGCACATAGCAGGTGCTCATTAAATGTGCATTAATAAATGAATGTGGAATACAAAGGTAAAATGCAGTTCTAGTCTGGTAGAAGGGGAAGTGTTCATACAAAAGTACCCATACCATAAAGAAAACTCTGATGGAACCAGGAACGAGCTATCTCTAGAACTGAGAGATTGCAGAGGTTGAGAGAAGGAAGGCATTTCATTACAGAGCTTCTTTCTCCTCTGCCCTGACGTTGTTTTTGCCTCCCCCATCCTTTCTGTTCAGGTAAGGCAAAGCAATGAAGTAGTTCAAAGCTGACCCTTTGGAAGCTAAATTTCAAGCCAGATTGTGACACAGATTAGCTGAGTATGTATCCTATTTGAGACTCAGATTCCTCAGCTGGAAGGAGGACATAAATGCCTACCTCAAAGACATTGTAGGAATGACATGAACAGGCATGGCCTATCCATCAGGGTTCAGAACAGTAAGCAGAAACCACACTAGCCAGAAAGAGATTGAAGACGGGGAATTACATGCTCATGAAAGAGTGTGAAGGGTGGGCTGGAGGCCAGGCCCTGAGGAGTTAGTCCCAGAACGCACAAAACCAAACCCCCAAATGCCATGCTCAGGAATGTGAGGAACCAGGATTCCCACCACCAGAACGGCCAAGTTCAAACACGCTACCCAGCTGGGAGGCTGCGGGCCAACCGATGGTCTCTCTTGACATGAATTCACTTGCACGCGGGTGGGGGAGGCCCAGGTGGAGGTCAGGGCATCTCTTGATGGGAGGGTCTGGGTGGGGTGAGAATGAGGCCCTAGAAAGCTGTACCTGAGCCCTGTGGATACAAGTCCTTTAGGCAGGGACCAGGTGAGACAAGGCATCACCCCTGTGTAAGCCAAGCTCAAAGCAAAACCAAACACTACAAACAAATCAGCAAGTCCGACAAGGTTCATTTCTCCGTGGAGGAACCTTTGGATGTTTTTACTACAATACCAAATTCTTTCCCTACAGCAATTGGTTGCCCTAAGAACACGCTTGGTCACCTAACTGAGCACCGCCCAGAGACTCCAAGAAAAAACTGGATGGGACTCTGATTGTATCTGGAGGTCCTGCATATAGAAAGTGGGCAAAGCGAGCAGGGAGATTTGGGCTTATTACAATTATTAAATAACATAAGAACCCACAGAGGGGAGGGGTCTGGGAACCCTTGGAATATACAGCATTTTATTTTATTTTATTTTTATTTTATTTTATTTTTGAGACAGAGTCTCACTCTCTTGCCCAGGCTAAAGTGCCATGGTGTCACCCTAGCTCACAGCAACCTCAAACTCCTAGGCTCAAGCAATTCTACTGCCTCAGCCTCCCGAGTAGCTGGGACTACAGGCATGTGCCACAATGCCCGGCTAATTTTTTCTATATATTTTTAGTCGTCCAGCTAATTTCTTTCTACTTTTAGTAGAGAC
Organism: Propithecus coquereli; assembly: GCF_000956105.1. Taxonomy (NCBI): domain Eukaryota; kingdom Metazoa; phylum Chordata; class Mammalia; order Primates; family Indriidae; genus Propithecus; species Propithecus coquereli. The sequence continues at coordinate 2,711,616 of NW_012137636.1, read as the reverse complement.
GAGGTCTCGCTCTTGCTCAGCTGGTCTCGAACTCCTGACCTCTAATGATCCTCCTGCTTCAGCCTCCCAGAGTGCCAGGATTACAGGAGTGAGCCACCTCTCCCAGCCATGGCATTTTACATATAATCCGTGATGGTCCAGAGTTTTTGTGAGACTGTGTTTTTCTATCTCATGAATCAAATGGGTAGAAATTCAAGAACTGGAATTACCCCTCTAACGTGATGCTCCCAGCTGCCCCTGCCAACCCATCGTCAGTAGAGTGAAAGTGAATTTGATGTAGGAGGATTTGGCACAGGAGCAGCAGGAAAGGGTCCCACCGAACGATGCCAACCCGCCTTCGTTGCGACACTCACGCACCACTCTGCAGGCTACATTCAGGCCTGGATTCTAGGGAAAGCCCTCAGGATGGAGCCACGC
>NW_012137636.1:2705863-2708014 GCF_000956105.1 Propithecus coquereli | reverse complement strand
GGTGGGGGTGGGGGTGAGGGGGTAGTTTCGCTTCCAGAAAAGCAACTGGATTCCAAGTGTGCAGGCCAAGCGGAGTCTCAGCTTTCCATCACCAGTACTCGGGGTGACCTCCCACCTGCAGCAGCCCTGAGGGGTCAGATTTCCTGACCTTGAGCCTCAGAGAGGCCCAGCTCACCTGCCTTTGGGCAACAGAGTGGGCAGCAGGGCAGAGTTCAGCTCAGAGGAGCACCTCTGGGGTATCTGCAGGGCCATCTGCTTACCAGCCATGGAGGCAAGCGATGCCCAGGACTGGTTCCCAGACGCACGCAAGCATCCCTGGAGACTTCCCAGAAACACTGGGGTTCAAGGAGGAAAGGCTTCCCAAGACTGGAATCTTTCAGGTAATTTGGTGGGAGCTCATGGCCTCCAAGGGTCAGCTTCATGCTGCCACCTCCAGACTCACGGGCTTGTGGAACCCGGGTGTTCAGAATACGGACATTTGGAAGCTGGGGCATTCTGACTTTGATATTAAGTGGGTGTTGAAAACATAAATGGCAAAGTGTCCACATCCCTGGATTATATCACTGGTCAGTTTCAACTCCATCATTGTCTACATAAGGCAACATAAGAATGGCATCGAACAGCGCTGTAAGCACCTGCTCTTCTCCTAGGGACAAGCATCCGTGCCAGCACTCCTCAGCTCCACAACACTCGTGGCCCCATTTACTTCTGTCCTTGGCTTTTGCTCCTCATCCTCCCTCCCTGGCCACCTACCCCAGCTCCCTACTCTGCACCCAATGTGCGCACCACCAGCTAAATGTCACAACTATGAGGAAGACTCTCCTGGTCCTGGCTGCAGCCCTGTGGGCCCTTCGTATGCCTAGGCCCCCCGCTTTGGAGGGAAGGAGAATGGAAGACAAAGGGCCTAGGTCTTCAGCATTTTAGTACAAATCTTGTACACTGACCTTACAAATGACAGAACCTGCCCACCCCACCCTCTGCAATCAGCCAATAAAGCTGCTAACTCTGGAGGAAGCCTGGGTTGGCTCTAGCTTAATAACAGGGACTATGCCAAGGAACTGACCTGTCTCCATGTGGTGCTTTCAACTCGCCCCAACACTAGCTCACACAAGGCTCTTGCAAGGACTTGATTTAACGCCTCTACTTTACAGCAGAGCAAAGTGAGACTCACAGAGGCCACACAGTAAGTCAAAGACAGAGCCGCAGGAATTAGAGCTCAGGTCTCCCAGCTGCTATGAGTGGCAATGTTCATTCCTCTGCTTGTTTCCTACGGGGTTCAGTGAATGGGCTTGACCCAGGCGTAGGGAGATCAGCAGCTGAAAGGATGTTTCCTGTGACATTGCATCCAGGAAGAGGGAACCTATAAAACAGTGCAGAATCCCTAAACCCAGCAACCTGCAGATCTTGCTCATGTAGGAACCCTGAGGCAAGGGTGAAGTCACATTGTTTTGGCCCCTTGATTCTTCAGTTTAGCTTTGACATTGGTCTTTGGTCATTTTGTTAAGAATTTGTGTCTCATGTTTAATAAAATTCTTTTTAATACCAGGGTATCCTAGAATATAGTATCTCGTGAGAAGTCACAAATATGACATGTTTTTGAAATCCTTATTAGCAACATCACAAATGATGTGCTAATCTGCTATGAATCATTATTGATTCATTTACCAGATGAAGTAAATTAATATCAGCTTTTATCATAGTATGATAAATTCTAAATAACTTACAGCTAAATAAAATCTATCCCTTGCCGAGCTCCAGTAACTCTGTAGTAAAATGTCAGACCCCAACATTGAAGCTTCCAGAGTTGCCAACACTCTTCCACAAGGGAAAACCATCCTTCTAGGAAACCCAAAATTATGCACACTTTGACAAGGAGGCCTCCTGCATTAAGTAAGAAGATGACAAGGTCAGATGGGATCCACATATATGATCCTCCTTGCAGTGCAGACTGCTGTGTGCGTTTCTCTCCCTCTCGCGGACAGGAAGACATCTGCAAAGTGAATGCAAACACTTGGAAATTTTATAAATAGTCATATAGGCGATATAAGTTTTTTTCTGCCATTCCCCTGAAGTCCAAATACACATTTTTTTATCTTGACCTTGAACTTCTCCCTCAAGGGCAGCCAGCAGTTTTTAGGATGCAATGCCTAG
>NW_012137636.1:2703521-2705813 GCF_000956105.1 Propithecus coquereli | reverse complement strand
TTGGGTAGTGATGAGTGATACAAGGGAGAATGAAGCGAGCCAGCGTGGGTGGATCAGAGGGCAGGGAGGGGATCAGGAAGGGTGTCTCGAAGGAGAAGGCATGGCACGGAGTAGCAGGTGCAAAGGCCCAGAGGCAGGGGAGTTCTTGCCATGTTTGAGGAGCAGGAAGGCGGCCACTGTGTCTGGAGCCAAGTGAGTGAGGGGCAGGGACTGAGGAGTGGCTGGAGGGCAGTAGGGCTGGACCCCGAAGGACAGTATACTCCATGGCAAGGGCTGGGCTTGTATTCCAAGGGTAAGGGAAGCCCTGGGGGTGACCAGCAGGGGAGTGAGATGATCTGACTCTCATTTTTAAAAATCCATTCTGTATACAGGCTCAAGTATTTAGGGGAAGAGTATTCGTGTCTGCAACTTACTTTGAAATGCATCAAAACGTATCAATAAGATGGATTGAGGGACAGGTAAAGGAACAAATGGATGGAGAGATCTGTGATAAAACAAGCACAGTAACACATTCATGGCTGAAGCCAGGGATGGGCATATGGATGTGCTCTGTAAAATTTATTCTTTTCTGTAAGTGTGAAAATTTCATAATAAAATGTTCAAAAGACCCTCACTCTGGCTGCTGTGTGAGGACAGACCGGAAGGAGGCAGAGTGAACACTGGGAGACCGGGGAGGGGCTGTTGCTGGAACGCTGGCCACAGGTGATGGACCCTGGACCAGGGTGGTGGCTGGGAATGAGGGGAACTCTTAAAATTAATGAGTGGCGGAAAGTGTGTTTGAAAGGGCAGTCAGGCATCAAGGAAGGGGTGGAACCAATCGTGAGCTGGGACGCAGCTCGTCTAGCTTGGAATCCTGCCTCTTCCACCTGCTGTGTGCCCTTGAGCAAATTACCTGAGCTCTCTGAGCCTTCATTTCCTTGACAGCAAAATAAAGGTAATAGAATTTACCATACAGTGCTCTTTTCAATAATATGACTAACATAAATTTCCTAGAAGGAGGTTGGTTGGAAACATAATAGATACTTAATAGATATTATACTAGTTCTCCTAAAAGGGTGCATGGAGAGCACTTGAAAATAATCGGTGATGTCAATAACCACTTGAAACACAAACTCTGCTCCTTTTTAAACACAGAGATGAGAAATGTCCACTAATATTGTACTGAAATGAGCAATGAGATCTGCAACTGCCATGAAAAGTTTTTTTATAATTAAAAAAAAAATCCCTCAGTAGTACAGGAGGCCTTAGTCAAGGAAGGAATAAAAGAAAATAAATGAGGCTCCCCTTTAACCTTAGGAGAACTTCTGGACATTTCCAAGCAGAAGGGGCCAACCTGTAACCTTTCAGCCCAGCTCCTGGTCCGTATGAACACACTTTGCTTCCGGTAGTTTTTTGGACTATTTGACAATAAAGTAAATAAAAAGTAGGAATGAATCTCAATCCAAAGCTTAAACTGCCATAGCCCCAACACTTTGTGATCTCCCTAATGACTTTTCCATGTCTTTAAACTTTCAGATTTTGGCTAAACTCAGAAGTAAAAACTGCCAAAATGCTGTGGGCAAGACATCCTTTTATAAAGGTGCTGGAAAGTCCCTGTGAGATGTCCGGTAAATTGGAACTTCTGTGCCAGACCAGCTGAATCGATTGATCACTCCCAGAGAAATATCCCCCCGGTTCTCTCTCTTTCCCTCCTCCTCCCATTGCCTTAACTCTCTCCCTTCCCCCAGGTCCCCCTGGAATTGCCTCATTCTCCTGGAACCTCTGACTCAGCTGTATAAATAACAGGAAAAATAATTACAAGTCGGGAGGTCAGATGCTCCAAATGCCCGTGTGACAATGTGCTCTTTCCCACCAGCACCCGGGGTCTTGGTTTCCTTGTGGGAGCAGTTTTTGTGAGTCCAAGTCATTCAGGTAGAGAAAAAAATGGTCCAACGGGGCACTTTGGGCCTGGTAGGAATCCTGATCCGAATTCCATACCAGGAGGAGGGTATGAGTCAATGTTGCTCATCTGTTATGCTGTACAGGCCAAGGAACAACTAGAAAAGTCCAGACATCCTCTGTGGGTTGTTAATTGGGACGTTTGCTCCCCCCAACCTGGGTGATTTAATGTTCAGTGAGTTTCAATGTGTTTGATGACTTTAAAACTCAATAACAACAGCAAGAATGTGTATAAGATGCCAGATGGAGAAACCAAGGCACAGAAAGGCAAAGTGACTGGCCACGCCCACACAGACAGTAGGTGGTAGGGCCAGGATGTGACACCGGCAGCCCAGACTCTTAACCCCTATGTTA
>NW_012137636.1:2680403-2682021 GCF_000956105.1 Propithecus coquereli | reverse complement strand
AAAAATTGATCCCATGATTCCCTCCAGGGACACCTCGCTTTGGGGTTGGCGTTGTTTAAAGGGGAACGGTCAATTTCTTTGGCAGAAAATAAATTAATTAGGAGAAAAGAAAAATCATGTTTGGTGCTAGACTAAACCTTTTTCCAAGTCACTGAAGACAATTTTTATAATGGAAAAATTATCTTGCATTCCTTCTAAGTCTGTCTCACACACCCTGAAATGACACAACAGAGGTGAAGCTTCTGTTCTAACTGAGCATCTTCCCAATCTGTTCTCACTGTGTGTCTCACATGGCTCCTGGGTGGTTGGAGGCCTCAGGCAGGCTGGTCCTCCCATTCACCCACCCGCCGCACTGCAGCCTGGTGTTTTCCATTCTCGCCATCAATCCCAACAGTGTCTCTTCTCCTGCTAATGCACATGGAGGGAGGACTGAGCAGAGAATCTCACAGAAGCCAGGACCAGGAACCGAGGGGCATGAGAGTATCAGCTCCACTGCTCGTTAGCTGTGTGAACTTAGGCTCTCTGTGCCTCAGCTATTTCATCTATAAAATGGGGGCACTCATAGCATCTACCTGATGGAGTTATTGAGAGGATAATGCACAAAAGCTCTTAGCATTGAACTAAGTGTTCAAAAAACAGCTATTACTGTCATCGTTGTTAGCATTATAATTATGAAGTGCAGAGGGGGTTCATCCTTGCCCCACTGTCCCAGAACTGCCCCTAACAGGAGGGAAGTGGCCCTTCACACTGGTGCAGAGAATCCATTGTACACATTGCTGTCACATTTACTGACTCGGTGTCTGCTTACTGAAATGTTAGCATGTGCCAATCCTTGGGTCGGACTCAAGGGATACAGCACTGTGTAAGACAGCTTTAGCCTCTGTTCTCCAGAGTGAGAGGCAGACGTCAAGCAAATATTTGCACAGATAATCGCAAGAATCACAGGTGGATTAAGTCTCTGTTGTGGGGGAGGGGGTGAGGGCAGGCCTCTCCCGGGCTTCCCATGGGGAGAGGCATGAAGTGGGAGCTCGCCAGGCAAAGAGGGCACAAGGAGGAGGCCGGAGAGGTGCATAATTCCACAAGGACTGTGGTCTCATCCTAAGAGCTCAGGCAGCCTCCAAAGGCTGCTGGGCAAGGAACTGGCTTCATCAAGTTTGTATTTTAAGAGGATCTCTCTAGCTTTGGGGTGGAGGAGAGCAAAGGAGGGCAAGATACCTGGACGAGCAGTCAGGAGGCTCCTGCAACAGCCTGGGTAAGAGACAGGTGCCAGGAGTTGGGGGTGGAGGGATGGGGGACTCTCGGGTATGGGAAATTGAAAGAGCATTTCAGAGCAACAGTAGAAAGGGACCAGGAGCATCTTTCTGGAAGGAGACACCTTGGGTCCCTGAGCAGCGAATGAGAGAGAATATGTGGAGACCAGATCATAAGAAATGCTCATATGGTCACTCTCTCCCGAGGAGTGTGCCACATGCTAGGGGCATAAAGGAGAATTGGATTCAATCCCTGCACATAAGAATCTTGTGGTCTGCTGTGGTTTGAATGTTTGTGTTTCCCCAAAAAAATGTATATGTTGAACTCCTAGCCCCAGAGGCAATGGTATTAGGAGGTAGGCTTTTGG
>NW_012137636.1:2677067-2680283 GCF_000956105.1 Propithecus coquereli | reverse complement strand
CTTCCTCCACCACGTCTGGGCAGTTGCTTATCCATTCCAGCGGCTCCCTTGCCCTGTGTTCCTCTGTGGTCAGCACAGTGTCCTGGAGTGTCCTGGCAAACCGTACCACCGAGTGTCCTTGAAGAATTACAGGCCCTGAAACCTTCCTCACAAGCTGTGAGACTCCCCAGAGAAGCCCACTCGCCGCATAAGGGCCTCTCCCCTCCTCCCCCGTCAATGGGAGCTTGAGGCGGTGAGGGGGTCGGTGCTTGAGACCATGGTTAGTGTGTGTTTTCCTAAGCCAGGAAAAGCAGCCTCACAGACAGAAAGGTGAAATGTGAACTAAAAATAGAGTGGCGCTAGCCCGGGCCCCGGGGGGCTGAGGCAGCAAACAGCAGACACAACAGAAGGGCTGGCTGAGCCGAGGACAGATGGCTCCTCTCAGCCCCCAAGCCCGTCTCCAGCACACCCCGTCCTCTGGAGCTTCCACCACTGCTCAGGGAGGACCTCCAGAGCCCTGCACCTCTCTCGCTTTTGCAGAACACTGCTAGCATCCCAAGACGACCAGGGGGTTCGCTCAGGAGGGAGAGGCCATTTCCTTCCATGGCTCTTGCTGGCCCTTGAGAAAACTCATTCTTACCGGAGAACTTAAGAAGCCTTTGCCAAAGCAGAACATTACCATGGCCAAACATGTCCAGTGGAGTGCAAGGACAGCATGTTCCACCACTGAAGCCCCAAATCCACTCTTGCTGGCCCAGCTGGCCTTTCCAGTGAAGAAGTCCTACTGGGTTTTCCTTCAAACTCTAAGCAGCAGGCAGAGTGGAGCCTGCTGGGATGAGATGGGCAGTGCTGTAGAGCTCCGTTTCCCACATCCGGAAACGTGGGCGTGCTGCTACCTCGGGACGGTAGCGCTGTGCACTCTGCAGACCTCTTGACCTTCTTTTTGTGTGCATAGCAAAACACAAGTCACTAAAATTTTGAGATAATTCAGAAGGACCCCATTTATCCATTGGGTGTTTGCTTCCTCTGTTTAAAAGTGTGCTACAGATTGATGTAGATAAGCTATTGACCATATTGAAGCTCCTAAAAGAACTGCTTTTCAGCGCGTCAGCCAGGGCAGCAAAGACTATTCCAAGTGGGGGCTCCCATTGCAGAGGTGTGTGCGGGGTGCAGGGACCCCAAACAGCTAGGGACTAGAAATGGCAGGGAGCTATTATCAGCCCCAGGGATGAAGGGACAAGGAAGGAAATGTTGTCACTAGTGGAGGAGTAAGAAGTGAGTAGGGATTCCAATTATTCAAACACCCCCAAAGCACATGACTGTAACCACCCGACTCTAACATAGTGAGAGCCATGTTCGCAGGTGGAAAAGGCTGCCCAACCGAAATCGCTGCCAGCCATCCAGTTCCATAGGAAAGTATCTGAAAGGAGCAAATCTATACACCTTGTTAAATTCTATATCATCTTGACATAAATTAAACTTTCCCTATTTCGGGCCACACTGATTTTCAACCTTGACCAGATGTTCAGACTCACTCTCTCACCTAGTGATCACAGAATAATTCTGGATTCTCTAACACTTCTGGTCTCGAGCATTTTGGATAAGGGGTTGTGGACTTAGATCGTGGTCAGAAAACCTAGGAATAACTGGACCCTGCACTGCTGCTCACTCCTCTTCTCCTCCAAATATACAACCAGATGGAAGACAAAAGACCTGCTCTTTTGGCAAAGTTGTGATACCCTAATGTAGGGCTCTTTGGTAAAAACTGAATTAGAGCTTGACACTTGGGCTTAGGCCCTTCATTCAGTTCCTGTTCTCTGTCCTCTGACTCAAAGGTGGACAGGCTATCAAATGACCCAGGCTGCCTTAGCCACCAAGTCACATGGTCAGTGGAGGAGGAGCACAGAAGTGGCTGGGCCTGCCGGGGAATGTGGGTGGGCTCCCTATATTGGGGGAAGGGGCAGAGTGCTGACCTTCGCGGCCCCCAGCCCCACCTCAAAGCCAACCAGAGCCCAGAAGGAACTCAGGTCTCAGGCAAATCAGGTTAAGGTGGAGCCAGAATGGGGGTTAGGCAAGGGGTGAAATCTTGGGGAGATGGAGTAGAAATGCCCTTTTGAACAGTTCCCTCCAGGGGCACCTGGCTTTGGGGATTGTGCTGTTTAAATGGACACATTCAATTTCTTTGGCAGAAAATAAATTCATTAGGAGGAAAAAAAACATGTTCAATGCTGGATTAGTCCTTTTTCCAAGTCACCAAAGGAGATGGCCCACTTCATACAAAAATATAAAACATCTTACCTCCAAATGTCCCTTTATCATTTTTTACAACTTTATTTTACTGTGGTAAGAACACTTAACATGAAACCTGCTCTCTTAACAAATGTGTAAGTGTATGATGCTGGACTGTTAACTACAGGCACAATGTTGTGCGGCAGATCTCTAGGACTCATTCATCTTGCCAAACTGAAACTTTATGCCCACTGATTAGCAACTCCCCAGTTCCCCTCCCTCTAGCCCTGGCAACCACCCTTCTACTTTCTGCTTTGATGAGTTTGGCTACTGTAGACACCTCACAGAAGCGGGATCATGCAGTATTTGTCCTTCTACAACTGGTTTATTTCGTTCATCGTAACGTCCTCCAGTTTCATCCATGTTGTTGCATATTGCAAAATTTGCTTTTTTTTAATGCTTCTCACCACCTGCTGTGAAGTGGGCACAGCCACCAGCGTGGAGCAGTGGAGAGGGGAAAGAAGGCCCGATTTCCAGGCCCTCAAACCAGATGGCTGACCTCTGAGAGCCATTTATGGTCTCTGGTCGTCAGTTTCTTCTGTAAAATTAAGCGATTGTATTAAATGCCACTAAGGTCTCTTCTGCCTTTGAGTGGTTATGATTCTGTGTGGATTAGATAATGCAGCAAACATGTGTTTAGGGGCGTGTGTCTACAGACATCCACACATGGATGTTTAAATAAATCCATTTCCTCCCCAAGGCTTTTGTCATCTGGGAAGAGAAGTTTGTTTAATGGCAGTTCCAACACCGAATTCCGTATGAGTAAAAAGCATTATTTTGAGCATCTTCCCCTAGTATGCTTTTTTGTTTTCCTTTTTTTTTTCTTAGAAAATGCCATAATATAAATGTTAAGATCATTATAGAAAAGGAATCCTTCCTGATGAGCTTGGGATCCTATAGTAATTATATTAACCCAGGCCTTTTATTGCTGGTTAATGAAATTCTTTT
>NW_012137636.1:2674850-2675402 GCF_000956105.1 Propithecus coquereli | reverse complement strand
GTCTGCTGTGGTTTGAATGTTTGTGTTTCCCCAAAAAAATGTATATGTTGAACTCCTAGCCCCAGAGGCAATGGTATTAGGAGGTAGGCTTTTGGAGAGGTGGTTAGGACACGATGGTGGAGCCCTCATGATAGGACTCATGCCTTATAACAGAGGCCTGAGGGACCTTGTTTACTTTGCTGCCCTGAACGGGTACAGTGGAAAGACAATTGGGAATTAGGAAAAGTTTCGGAGAGGAGGCTCCCTGGGGCAGGAAATCAGGAAGGAGGAATAGGAACCCGCCAGTAAAGAGGCAAGGAGGAGTGTGAGCCCAGGGATGAGCAGGCACGGGGGCCGAGGGACAGGAGGAGAGAGGCTTGCCTTCCCAGGAGCTGTGAGCCATCTGCGATGTATGGGGACACAACAGGGATGGAGGCGGACAGGTGTGAAGGCACTCCTGGCCACAGGCTCATGGAGTGCTCTGAGCAGGATTATATCCTTGGAAGAGAACTCCACAGGCAGAAAGACTAGAAAGAGGAAGGTCAACAATAATTTTATTTATGTAAATATTAG
>NW_012137636.1:2672814-2674800 GCF_000956105.1 Propithecus coquereli | reverse complement strand
AAATAACAACTAAAACTGGCAGTGGCCGAGTCCCCATGAATAAAGATACTAGGATTTGGACTGATAAGTGTGCACACCCACTACCCACTGGGTGTGGATACAGTAAGCAGACCCAATGGGACAGAAGGACTCAAGGAAAACACATCCCACATGTTTGATGCAAAACACCGAGTCTGGCTCTATAGACCCATGATTAAGGGTGAGTAAATTTAAAAATAGACCATTATGGGAAACCCTGAAAGAAATATTTGAGACTAAGAGAAAGGAAACATTATATTGAACACTAACAGGAACAGTGTGCCTCTGAAAGGAAACTTCTGTCTGAACAAGAGGACATTTTTCATGGATGTTTGACCTCCTCAGCTGGATGCAAGAAAAGAGTATCCATCTGTATAAAATAGGGAAATAAATAAGGAAGATATAGGCTGAGATAAAAAGACAACAAGATGAGAACTAAAAGGGGAGATGAGAAAGATAATAGAGGAAAGAATGGAAACCAGAAATGCAACGAAAGTTAAAAGCCTCATTGTTGGCACCAGAATACAGACTGCAAAAAATAGAACCAATATATGAAGGGTGAACGTAAGAAAATGCCCCAGAATACAGAAGACCAGGACAAAGAGATGAAAATGTAGAGGACAGACAATGGATAATCAACACTATAGGTGTCTTTGAGGTAGATCACATTACAACATTACTATTTAATATTAAGGACGTCATTTTCAAAGACTTTCTTTCCCTGGGGGAAGAAGGAAGTTTGACTCTTCAAAATGGAAGTGTCACCACATGCTAGTCTAAAATCAATGAAAATAGGCCCACACATACATATTTTTGGGAAAATATTTTAATTTCAATTTTAAAAAGTCCTACGTACAGCTAGGTTACATGCAAAGGAGCAACAGTCAGGCTGATCTCAGGCAACTGTGCAATACTGAAGCCCAGAATACAAAACTCTCCTACAAAATTCCAAGGAAGGAAAAGGTGATGTAAGAGGCAGACAAACTGTCTTTCATGTGGGAAGGCAGCTCAAAGACCTTCCAGTTATTATATATAAAGCATGCATGTGTCCTTACTGAGCAAAATGATTGAAGACAAACATTAACAAAGAGAGCAATCAAATTAACAATCTTAAATCATTTTCCTTTACTCAGTTTGGGTTCCAGACTCAGGCAGCCATTTGGATTATATGTTGTAGGTGAGTTCTGCAAACTAGCATGAACTTGGTCCTGTTAAAGTTCCTGCTTCTTCCCAATAATAGGAAATGTGTGTCTTACTCCCCATTCTTCACTTTGTTCAGAGGGAAACTCATTGGATTCCATGACGGTGGGTGCCGTTCCAGTCCATCACTTGCTAACAATGCCAAAATATTTTACACAGTTGGAACACTTTGTCAGGAGAACTGTTCAAATAAGTATTTAAATGGAGCCTTGCGTGGCACAACAGATCAATGTTTATTGCCCAAGAGCTGGAGTGATTTTGCATCTTTCAGAGTTATTTGTTTAATTAACTGAATCATTGAGCTTTCTAATTGATAGAGATCAGAGGCAGATGTCCTTTTCATGTCATCTTCCTTCTCAAAGTTGTGAATTTCCTTCATTGAGTGTGCTTGAAAATCAAATAGGCAATATGATCTTGATTATGTTTAAAAACGCATAGAAGAAAAGCCATCAAAATATATGTTAATAAATTAGCAGTGATTATCCATGAGTGGTAAGAGACTGTTAATCTTGTGTTGCTTTTTTACTTTCAGTACATTTTCTAAATGGTATACACAATACACTTTTACCTTTAAAACCAAGGGGGAAAAAACCTCAAGTTTTTAACGACTACTATTTGTAATTTTGTATTTACCATCTGATTATAACTACGTAAAAAATATCAGAAGGATTAGCCGTAAACACACTGACATGCTACAGCAATTGTCTCTAGGTGGTAGCATATGAGTTAAATTCATTTTCTTCCTCCTACATTTCCAAATTTCCAAAT
>NW_012137636.1:2657417-2661489 GCF_000956105.1 Propithecus coquereli | reverse complement strand
CCGGGTGTTACCTTGGGAAAGTCACCTACCCTCTCTAAGCTTGAAGTTCCACGTTTACAAAATGGGGACAGCACAGCACCTGCTTCATTCCGTTGTTGTGAGGGATACATGAGACAACGCAGAGGAGTACCTGTCACTCATCCAGTGTTAGATGAACACCAGCCCTTGCCATTATTACTAAGGAGGGCGACATTGAAATATGGGCTGCTAATAGGGAGAAAACATTTCAGATTCCACTCAGGGAGAGGGGGAAATTGACTGACCAAGATCTCAAGGGAGGCTGGAAAGATTAGGATCTGTAGTTTGGGTTTAGGTGGCAGCCTTAAAAAAGAAGGGTGGCAGCTTTTCTACTGACGAAGGGGGTAAACGTGGAGGGAAGAGAAGAGAAATAGGAGAGTTCATGGCCAAGGACTCTGTTTTCCCTGGTCAAGCACAGGCACATTTTGGACTTCAGGGCAAACTCATCACTGGAGGACCTGTGTTGCTAAAAAGCTGCCCTGATGAGTTATGGGCCCCTGAGCCCAGGAAGGGGCCACACCCCACCGAGCTGTAGAAGAATCAACATGAGGCTTGCTCAGAGCCCACAACTGGAGTCAGAGCCTGACCACCCAGTCCACAGCCACAGCAGGCTTTTAAAACCTTGTGATCCTTTTCTTTGTAAAGCTGCATTCATTCATTCACTAATTTGCTCACTCGTTCAACACTCACTGAGTGCCTGCATGCGCCAGATACTCAAGGGAACAAAGCACTTTTAAGAAGCTCACAGACTAGTGAGGACAACTGACCTATGAACAAGTAATTAGTCATGAAAACCTGCCTCTAAATTAACATACATATGATTGGAGCTGGAGCAGAGAAGCAATGGAAGGTAAGAAGAAGGAAGGAGGAGAAGGGTCTTTACGTAGACTTGGGGAAGGTCAGGTAGAAATCCTAAGTTCGGCTTTCCTCTTAGTTCTAGCTGTTTGCAGCTAGTGAGTCAACAGTTCTATCTGTGACCAGAAAGAGTAACAATAAACATCAGTCCGTGCATCAGACAGCATAGGTTAGATTATGCTTTGGTAATAACCAACCCCCAAATCTCAATGACATAATGCAATAGATCATTTCAAAGCCAAGTTTGCTATTTTCTCAAGGATCATACTTTAAAAGATATTCTCTCATTATCGGCATGCCTAGGCAAAGACCACATGTGAAGGAGGTGAAGACATACTTCGGTCCAGCTGATAAGTAGGCAATGCCTCCTGGTGATGAAAGCCGGGATGAAATACAATGAAGGCATCATCAAAATTCTCATGTTGAAGCCAACATGGGAGGAAATTAGCCTTATTTAATTAATTAGGACAAAATGTACATGATTTATTGGAAAAGAATCATAGATTGAGCTTTCACCATCACTTCTGTCATGATTGCCAGGTACTAGCCCTTCATATAATTAAATAATGTTTTAAATTTTTATATAATTTTCTTGGAGAATTGTAAATATATGAGTTTTTATCTTGCATACATGGTGGATTTCCATGGAATTCTCCCTGGGATTATTTGCATATGATTATGCGGGGAAATTTAACCAACTAACCATGTATTTCATGATCATGGTTTTGTAATATATAATTATAAATTTAAACTGATCTAAAACATACAGAAAGTCTTAGAATGAAAACTTGAACCAGTTAATCTGATGCAAACTCAATTAATTCTTTTCCTTTACTGCCATTGTATTATATGTCAACAATTTGAACTGCTAATGTAGTTGCAATTTGAGTAAAGTAAAAATTTTGAATATGTTCACAAAAGAGCTAAAAAATTTGCATGCATATATTGAAAGTTAATTTTACCTTAGATTAAAAGGTTCATATATTTATCATTTAAAAATTAAAACAAAAACAAAGTCAGCCTGGCCCATGGGTCTGGCAGCTCCTTTTAAGTGGTGTCTCCAAGACACTGGTCACTCCCATCTTGTGGGTCCACCATTTCAAAACACAACTTCCACCTTCTCTGAGGCAGGGAAAGAAGAGAGCTGGAGGGAGGGGGATCTCTCAGGAATTTTTTCTCACCTCAGCTTGGAAATGACACCTGTCACTTCCATTCACAGTTGATTGGCTAGAACTGGTCACATGGCCCTGCCCAACCTCAAGGGAAACTGGGAAGTATGGAGGAACCATGGATATTTGGCAAGCATTAAATGTCTCTGTCACAGCCTCTTCTCCCCTTCCAATTCTGCCAGGTAGCACTGTATACTGGCCTTCCATGTTTAAGAAAACACTCGACTTCTCCCTATAAATTCCCAGAGAACTGCCTTGCTTGAGTTTATGCCCAACCAACTTTCTTTTGGCTTTAAACACATGGTCATATATCCATATGATTATTATCAAAATCCATATTTGATTAGATATAGTATTATCATAAGATAGAGTATTAATGATATAGAATTATGATATATATGTATTATGACAGATATGGTATAGTGTTAAAATCGATACTAAATACAATTCAATTGCTAATATAAAAATCTAGACCTACTATACTCCTGGAAATTGTCTATTCCAATCATAAATTATTGCGCTGTATGTGGGGAAGGCTCAGAGTAGAATCACAGAATTGGATCTAAAATTAAGCTAGTTAAATCCTATAATTAATAAACTAATCCATTCAGTCTCCTCTTTAACATTTCTACGGACTAGGAACTCACTAGTTCACACAGCAAAGATGGGATGTTAGAACTGGTAGATGCTCAGAGAAAATTTCAAGGACAAATAAACTCATTTTCTTGGATAAGAGAAAAGAATGAGAGAGGATAAATGACTTGCTGAGACCTCACAGTCTCGGGGGCAGGTTGGAGCCACTGTCTTGGGTGCAGGGCCACTGGGTTCCTCTTCAGGACCTGGGAAACAGTGTCACAGCACATTCTGTGAAAAGGACAGCATCATTCCGCATGCAAGGAGTTCCTTTGAGGTCTCGTATTTATATTCCACTCCATAATGTATCTACTTTCTTTTAACATAAGCTACATCTAATTAATTAATTACCTGGATGATCTAAGAAGAGCCACATGTTTATTTCCTTTGTGGTTTCTCGTGTCCGTATTCCATGACTGTGCACCTCCAATAGTACTCATGACCTTTGAGAAACAAATGTTACTCTCAGAGTTAAAACATTCCTTAGATTAGGTCAATAAATGTTATTTAATGTACTCAAAAAATACCTCTTGAGTTCCTACTGTGCCAGCTACTGAACAGAGCACTTAATATCTATTATCTCATTCAATCTCTATAGCAGTCCTGTGAGGTAGATGCCATTTTCCCCATTTACAGGGAAGGAAACAGTTTCAAAGAAGTTAAGCAAATTGCCCAAGTTCCCACAGCCAGTAAACGGGTGATGGATTGGAATCTGAATCCACGTCTTGATTTATAATCCCTGCCTGTGTCAAAACTCTTATGTCTGCAAGTGACATAGATCCAACAAACTCAACTCCTGTGTTTCTCTGATCTCCCCTACAGCAGGTGGCATCCCCCATATGGTGGGGATAACGAGGAAGGGGCATGGCTGTAGGTAGCTCGATCTTGTATCCAACCACCTCTGCAGCCCAGTCGACGCTGAGAGCCCTGGAACCCCACCAAAGGACTGGATTGGCCTGGATCAGGCCAGCGCCCATCTCAGAACCAATCACGGGGCCCAGTGGGTGGGATAACTGCAAGCGGCCAGTCAGGCCATGTGCCCACACCAGTAACTGCAGTAACTGGGGTGGAGGTTGTGGTGGTGGTCAGCAGCCCCGGGCATGGCAGGATCACACCATCCAATCGAAGGGAGTCTTGGCAGGCAAAATAACAATAGATGTCTTCCTGAGCAACCACTCTAAGACAACTCAAAAATAGCACTGGTAATAAAAATCGATGTATTGGTCTTCAAGGCTCTTTCACTAACTGTGGTAGAAGGAGGAAAGATTATTCATCATGTGCCCACACCCCCATGGTATAATCACATGTCGTAGGACTGACTCCCTACGCAACGCAGGCAAAATGGCAGGCGGAAGGCAGGTGGAAGGCAGGAGGAAGAGGAAGGCAGGAGGAAGGCA
>NW_012137636.1:2649066-2657161 GCF_000956105.1 Propithecus coquereli | reverse complement strand
AAGGCAGGAGGAAGGCAGGCTTCCCACGCTGGCACCAGCTGCTGAGACCTGCCGCTTGTGGAGCTGAAGCCCAATTGCTGAAACTCCTGAACTCATTCCCTTTGCCAGAGACTGAAAGAAAGATCCCTTGATCCCCATAATCTCCCCGCAAAGAGTTTTGTCACTCAGTGCCTTCCCCTCTCTTTGGTGCCCCTCACCCCAGCTGTGCCTTTGCAGCGTGTTCAACCCAAATCCAGAATGTGCAGACAGAAGGCAGGTAGCAGTTTGGCACCACCAAGGTCTGGGTCTCCAGGCCAAACTCCACACTTGCCAATAACTATTTGCATGACTGAAGCACAGCACAAAGCCCAGGGCCTGCCGGCTGCGAGGGGAGAAAGGGCCTAATGAGCCCTGAGAAGCCTGCCTTCGAAACCAGAGGCTCAAGGTCAGTATCATCAGAATCCAGGGAGAAGATCTCGTTTTGACTGAAAGATCAAAGCAAGGGGCGTTTTTGATCAGAATTGTCCAGACAAATATTTTAGCCTCCAATTTATTCTGATTATGCAGAACAAGGGTGAGAGGCTCACAGCCATTAAAGAAATGGTCACTCAGCCCAGCCAGGCTGGAGGGACAAAAACTCTTGCAGGAGAATCCTGGGATTATAGAACATTCTACCTGCTAGTCAGCCTGTGGGAAGTGACAGAGGCAGGCGAGCCCCCCTGGCCCTGCTTGCTGAGCTCGTGACACTGATGAAGAAGGGAGGGTGGGGCTTGAAGGGCCTCAGAGACCTCCGTCACTCACAGCCTGGCTCCAGCTACTTGCCACACAGCCAGTTAATGGCCAAGTTGAGAGGAAAAACAGGTCACCTCCTTCCACCTGCTACTTCTCACTGCTCCCCACTAAAAATGTTCACGATGAAACATAAACTGCAAGCCCTAGGGAGACATGGGCAAGAGCCTCGGGGCTGCCCCTGGGAAGCTGGTGTGAGCATTTCCATTGTCACAGCTGCAGCTCTGGGGACCATGAAAGACCTGGAGGGGCTTGGAGGAGGGGCAAATGCACAAGGACCGAGTCTTCCCTGGAGGTGGTGGCTGTATTGTGTCCCTGGGAGATCCCCATGGATGCCCAATCCCAGGCGGTCCTAGGAGGGCTTTCCTGACACGGCACACATTTGATGAGCACGTATTCTGTCGCAGGCACCAGGCTTTTACATGAGTTCCTTCATGGAATTCTTGTATCCACCCTGCAATGCTGTCTCCATTTTATAATAAGTCACCTGAGTCTCAAAGGTGTGCAATAACTTGCTTAAGGCAAATTAGCCACGACATTGCAGACACAGGATTAGAGCCCAGACCTGTCCCCAAGGCCTTTGCAGAATCAAACAGCTAGCCTGACTTTCCTGTAAGAACTGTAACCAAATAGTGGATGCTTTTTCGAAGATTCCAGCTAATGAATGAAAAAGAAAAAAATGTAGAATATCACCACTCTGGAATCCCTAATGAAAAAGTTCTAGGCAATAATCAACAACTAAAAAAAATATTAGGCACAAAAAATGATTGTGAACACATTAGATGGATCAGCCCTAATATCACAAAAGAAGAAACAACCAAACTTAAGGTGCCTCCCAACATAATCCAGTAGGAAGATGTGCACAACCGATTGTCAAAAAGTCAGACCTGAACCTGACCAAGCTTCTAAATCTACCACCGGCTTATGAGGAAATGCCAGGGACAAAGGAACATCTTAAACTACACCTGGAGTTTGTAAAGGGGAAAATCCAAAATACGGGCAGTTCTTCAGTTCAGAACAATCTGGTTCCTTCCACAGATAAATTGCTAGAGTGAAAAAAGAGGGAGGCATTTATGGACTAAAAGAGACTTTAGAAATGTATTAATCAAATGAAGTATTTGGACTTTGCTTAGATCCCAATTCAAATGAGACAACTATATAGAACCATTTTCTAGACAAGAGGGGGAGTTTGGATCCTGCCTAGATAGTCAATGGTACCGAGTGTACTAGTTTCCTACCAACACCATAATGAATTACCACAAATTTAGCAGCTCAAAACAGCACCCATTTGTTATCTCACAAATCTGTAGGTCAGGAGTCCAGCCCAGTGGGGCCAGCAGGGTTTCTGCTTAGAGTCTCGCAAGACCATAG
This sequence comes from Propithecus coquereli, assembly GCF_000956105.1. Lineage (NCBI taxonomy): Eukaryota > Metazoa > Chordata > Mammalia > Primates > Indriidae > Propithecus > Propithecus coquereli. The sequence goes on along the minus strand of NW_012137636.1, from coordinate 2,655,022 downwards.
TCATGGGCGAGCAGGGCTATGTTCCTTTCTGGGGGCTCTAGGGAATAATCCAGTTTCAAACCACTCAAGTTGTCAGTTGAATCTAGTTTCTGTGAGGACTGAGATGACCACCTCCTGGCACCCTTCGAAGCCTGCCTCTGGTCTTGCACTTGGCCCCTCCGTCTCAGAGCCAGCCAGCCCTTCTCAAAACCTTCTCCCACCCAGAATCCAACTTCCCTTGACGCTGCCTCTGTCTCCTGCCTGCCTCCTCTTCTTCCAGCTGGAGACAGCTGTCTGCTTGTAAGGGCTGGTACATTGGGCCCACCCACGTAACCCAGATGGTCTCCATATCTTTAGGTCCCTCACCCTAACCACACCTGCGGAGTCCCTTTTGCCAGGTATTTACAGTTTCCAAGGCTTAAGCCTCTTTGGGGGGAGGAAGCATTATTCTGCCTACCACGCCAAGGAATTAGGAATTTTTTAGGAGTGATCATGCTGTTGTGGTTATGATTTAAAATAAAATGGTCCTTATCTTTTAGATTGTATTTAAAAACATTTAGAGACGAAACAACATATTTACTGAGATATGTTTAAAATAATCGAAGAAGGGTCAGGGAATGTATATGGGGTATAGGGGAAGCACGTGAGCCCTGATTTGATCATTGCTAAACCTCAGGGGCCGCTTCATGGAGATACATTATTTATCCCCTCTTCTCTTGAATATGCATGAAATTATCTATAATTTACCAAAAAGGCAGCCCTTTTTGGTAAAAGGGAGCCCTTTCCACCACACTGTCGATCCTCAAAATTCAGGGAGCACAGGATTACTAGGAAGCTTATTAAACATGCAGATTCCTGGTTCTGTAGGTTTCGAATGGGACCCAGGAGATTCTGAGTGGCACTGACCACACTTTAAGAAGCACTGTACTATTATGGTAAGATACATAGGACTGTGATAAAATATTAATATTAGGCACAAAAAGTGTTAAAGAGGATCAAAGCATAGGCAGATTGGATCGGTTGGAGAAAACAGGGAAGGCTTCCTGAGAGACGTGATGCCTGAGGTAAGGACATTGAAGGATGGATAGAATTTTAATAGCAGAAATTTGAAATTTTCTTTTAAACTACAGAGACAGGAAAAGGCAGGGCAGAGCTGGGAAATCCCAACTTGTCCGGCTTGGTTGAAAAATAAGGTGAGTGAAAAGTAGGTGTAAAATAATGAAATCGAAGGTGGGGCTCTTGCTCTCTAGCGTCCTGAACGTCTGTCTGCATGTAAGTCAGCAGTGAGAGAACTGTTGATGGTGTTTGCAAAGGGGAATGACAAGTTGGAGGCAAACGTTCCAACCCAAAGCGCCATTACAGAATAGGCCCCATTTACCATCTTTTCTGACCTTGGTCAAAAGTGCCAGAAGATTTGGACGTGCTGTGGCTAATAACATATTTGTCCAAACCAAGACCAGCATCAGAAAGTCATGTTCTTCTCCATGGAGGCTTCCACTGCTTTCTTTCTCCTTTTACAAACACACTGTGCAGAATGATGTACTCTCCTCGAAAGGGAAATAACCAAAGTGACAAATATATAATGGATCATCAGAGCTGCTATTTTAAATCATAGCCAAATAAACTTCTTATTTTTCTAAGTATTGACTAAGCATGGTGCGGTTCAGGCCACTGTGTGGAAAGGTAGACCCAATTTCACATTCTTCCTTGTATATTTTGAAATTTCTGAGGGGTAGACAATGGAGTCAAGAAGGTCGGCTCCATGTTATCCCTTTGGGAAATGGGGAATGTAAATTATTACTCTAGCTCCTCTTCTAATAGTGCCTCTTCTGTGTCCAAGGAAAATCTGAAAGGCCCAGAATACTTCACAACTTTTTTGCCCCTGTGAACCCAGAGTTCAGTGTTAAACAGTTAAGTTTATTACAAGTAAATACAAGAGGGGAGTGGACACACACACGTGCACATGTGCACGCAAACACACACACACACACACACACACACACACACACAAACACACAGAGTTTTATCCAAATAGAAAGGACCACACAATTTTTACGGAGTTTCATTGCATCTAAGACACTCCTGATTATAAGATACATCATTAAACTATGATGTGTTATTGATTATAAAACGCATCCCAATTTCAAGAGTATTAAAATGTCCACTGATGAAATGTAGTATTGCATTTAAATCCTCCTCTAGAACAGAGCTCAAATTACACCTCTGTAAATACTGTTGTTCGTCATCAGCATTCACAGCATATAAGTTATCACCGTTACAACAGCAAGGCACCGACCCCAAATAGCCCAACGAGAAGTGAAGTGAGAGGGCTGCACTTGGAGTCAGGAGAGCTTGGTTCAGATGCCAGCCCTGCCACTTCCTGCCGTGCAACTCCAGCCGGGCTTGGGACCTCCCTGGGCTTCAGTTTCCTTATCTGTTAGATCTACCAAATCTTCCTTGTCTGTTACTTCTTGTTGTAAGAATAAGATCATAAACCCACATAAATGTTCCCAGCCCCGAATCTGTCACATACCAAGTGGTTACTCAACGTTTGTTGACTCAAATCCAAGTGTTCATGCTGCACGTAATGAGTGCCCTGAACTGCGGATGCAGAGATGGAATAAGCACTCGGCAAGATTGGTCTTTATGGAGACCCTACCATGGAAACTTTCCCTCAGTTTCCCCACATACGTAACGTGATGGTTTTCAAACTTGGGTGTGAGTTAGAATCACCGGGAGGGTGACTGTTAAAACACAGATTACTAGGCTCCCCCCTAGAGCTTCAGGCCCCATACACCTGGGATGGGGCCTGAGAACTTGCCTTTCTAAGCCCCAGGTGATGCTGCTGCTGCTGTTTCAGGTACCACATTTTGAGAACCAATGATGTCAAGAGTGGTCTCTGGCCGGGCGCGGTGGCTCACACCTGTAATCCTAGCACTTTGGGAGGCCGAGGCGGGAGGATTGTTTGAGCTCAGGAGTTCGTGACCAGCCTGAGCAAGAGCGAGACTCTGTCTCTACTAAAAATAGAAAGAAATTAATTGGACAACTAAAAATATATAGCAAAAATTAGCCGGGCATGGTGGTGCATGCCTGTAGTCCCAGCTATTCGGGAGGCTGAGGCAGGAGGATCCCTTGAGCCCAGGAGTTTGAGGTTGCTGTGAGCTAGGCTGACGCCACGGCACTCACTCTAGCCAGGGCACCATAATGAGACTCTGTCCCAAAAAAAAAAAAAAAAAAAAAAGGGGTCTCTGCCCCAAGGAGCTCTTAGTCTGATTGAGGAAATAAAGAAAAACCCAGGTGACGCTCTAGCGGCAGCAAAGCCCTCTCTCTAAGTGTGGGTTGACGGGTGACTCCGATGAGGGCTGCAGGAGGCGTCCCGAGGCGAGAGCGAGGACAGTGCAGGCTGGAGTGGCTGGCGTGCCTCCACATCACTGACGGCCCTGGATTGACGGGGTCTGGAAGGCCAAGCGGATTTTGCACAGGAGGCAGCAGGGCTCCTACGGAGCAGTGCCCGCTGTTTATGGCTGCCGTCTATGCCCCGTCCTGACCGGCTGGTGTCCATTATGACTGATCAGGGCCCGTGCCCACTAAGTCGTTTAATTTGCCCCTTGATGGAGGGAGGTGACAGGGAGTCCAAGTAAAGGAACTAACGCAGAGGAGGGAGCGAGGGTTCCAGAGCGCAGGAAGGCCAGCCTTGCGGGGCAGAGGCAGCACCAGGGAGAGGTGAAAAGGGATGGGAGGGCTGTTAGGAGGCGGCGTGGTGGGGCTGGGGTCTGTGACAAGGGCCTGGAGAGAGGGGTGCAGGTGGGGGGTGCACATTCCAGGCACAAAGGGTGAGCTCCTGGAGCAGGGTCCAAGCAGTAAGCCCCAAGAAGCAGAGATGGACAAAAGCAAGATTTAAAGCGGGGAGATCGACAAGGCTCAGTGTAGGCTGAGTGGGCTGCAATAAGGGACTGCTAAGGATGAAACCAAAGGACTTCAAAACCAGGAGGGCCTTTGGGGAAAATAACACCAACACTAGGAGAGGGAAGAGGTTTGTGGGCACACAGATGCGTGTGGTTTGAGACAGTGTGCATTTGGGTGCTGGCCCCCAAGTGGGACCGTCTGTTGGAGCTTCCGAGACGTGCTGTGGAGCTCAGAGAGAGGGCAGGATGCAAGGTTTGGATACAGGAAGTCGTCGGTCTACAGGCCTGAACGGAAGGCAGGGAGGTATGAGGGATCCAAGGGAGGGACGGTCAGGAAAAACTGCGCTGAACTTGGGCGGGTACCTATAGTTAGGGAAAAGGAAGGCTAGGAGAAGCCTGCTGTGTTGAGTTCAGGCAGTGTGAACTGTCTGCTGCGTGCCAGACCAGGAGTGTGATGGAACAAGAAGCTGGTGCAGTCCCCTCCCCAAAGGTATAGTCACAAGGCAGGCGAGTAGATGGCTTTCATAACGTGAAGGACTCAGAGATGACAAAGGAGGGGCTCCTGAGTAGTGTGTGTGCAGCAATGGGGATGGGGCAGGTATTCATGGATGGCTTCCTGGAGGAGGTGATGTCTACACTGAGAATGGAAGCAGAGGTTAACAGATGAAGAACAATGAGAGGGGTGGTATTTTGTTCAGAGGGAAATGATTTTCAAAGGAAATAGAAACAATTTGGTCTGGTTTTAAATGACAGCATTTGTTATTTTTGTTATTCCTTTCCATATTTATTCCTAAACTAGAAACACTGAAAAAAGGGCACCAGGAGAATGTGATGTCAGTGGCCAAGGGATAACAGAGCCACATAAAGTGTGAATCGGCAGGTCCAGATGCTGCTGATCCTGAATGCCCCCGGAATCTCCTTGGTGCATCTGGGAAACTAGGTGTGTTGGCAGCAAAGGAGTCAGTGGCAACTTAAGATAGAAGCATCACTACGGATAAAAGTGGTCATTACACCATGATAAAAGGAAGAATTCTGCCAAGAAGATATAACAATCTCGAGCTATATGATTGTAATAATGTGATCTTGCTTTGTTACACAAATAAAAATTGACAGAATTGTAGAAAGAAAACATCAAATTCACTATCAAAGCAAAAGATTTTAACACAGTTGTTGAAGAAACAAAATAGAACAAGCAGACAAAAAAATCAGCAGGTACATAGAAGATTAGAACAGCCTAATGAACAAGCTGGATGTGTGTAAACTACTCCCCAAAATCAAAGAATATATGTTATTTTCAAATATGCATGAAACATACATGTCATGTGTCCTATCGTGTGCCAGGCTGCGAGGCAAGTCTGTCGAGGAATTTACAGTCCAGTGGAGAGAGAAATGATGAACGGTCCACTTGACTTTGTATTTGCTCCCTGATGAAATTTCAGGAACAAGAAACTAAAATCAATGAAATTGATTCACTTGTTTGTACTGTGTCCTAGAATTCCCTCCCTGGCCAAGCGCCGGCCAGCTCTGCCCCCTCGTCTGGGTCATCTCCAGCCAGGTCTGGGTAGCTGTCCCGGGTCGAGTCCTGCACAGAGGACTGGGGAGGGCCCCGTGGGACTCCAAATGCTGGGTGTGTGGAACCAAATAGACTGAAGGAGCGAGACCGTCACCGACTCAGTGACAAAGAATAAAGGATTCCTCTCCCCACCTCAGGGAGGCGGACAATGGAAGAACACGTGAGCACAATTGTGGATTTTGGATTCCTGATTTAAATTTCTTTTCTTTTTTTTTTTATTAATGAGGCCTGAAAATTTTTCTCTTTCCTGACTTGACCTTGTACAACAAGAGTTTGCCCACCACAGGTGCAGCCGGTCTAGACGAAAGTTTCCCAAACTTCTAAAATCACTTTTCGTGATGCTTCTAGTAAGGTCTTGCAGGTTAAACACACAGCAGGAAGGCACCAGGGCCGGGCCTCACCCAGCGGTGGAAAAGTTTATTTTCCTTCCCTCAGCGAAGTCGACCTTGGCTTCATCACTTCACACTCCACATGGCTGGGTACTGTTTTACTATTGCTG
>NW_012137636.1:2645281-2646861 GCF_000956105.1 Propithecus coquereli | reverse complement strand
TCCCTTAGCCTCCTTCTCCACCCACAACACCTGCAGGGCTTAAGACCCTTTCTCAGTGTCTGGCCCTCTGTAGAACTCAGCTTCAAAACCACTGATCCAGGTGCAGGGGACAAAACTGAGGTGTCTGTGTATCCCTCACTGGACTATATATTCTGTCAGAGCAGGACAGTGTCTGTCTTGTTCACCTTCGTAACATCAGCAGCTAGCATAGTACTTGCCACACATGCTCTATAAATATGTAAATTAAATGCCTGGCTGAATGAGTGAATGAATGAATGAGACCAAGTTTTGCCTAAAGTCTAAGCCAAAGCTAAAGCAAAATCCTACGTTTGCTGATTCTCATTCAGGGATCTCTCTATACAAGTAGTTCTCAAACTTTGGTGTGAATCAGAATCTCGGGCAGGGCTTGTTCAAACAGAAATGGCTGGGCCCCCCTCCAGTTTCTGATTCAGTAGGTCTGGGGTGGGGCCCAAGAATTTGCATTTCTAACAAGTTCCCAGGTAATGTTAATGCTGCTGGTCCAGGAACCACACTTTGAGATCCACTGGCCCAAGAAAAAACATCTCAGAACTATAATTACATCTACAACATGATTTTTTTTTTTTGAGAGTGAGAGGGTCTCACTCTGTCACCAGGGCTAGAGTGCAGTGGTATCATCATAGCTCACAGCAACTTCAAATTCCTGGGCTCAAGCAATTCTTCTGCCTCAGCCTCCTGGGTAGCTTGGACTACAGGCACATACCACCATGCCCAGATAATTTTTTTTCTATTTTTTGTAGAGATGGGGGTCTCACTATTGCCCAGGCTGGTCTCAAACTCCTGGACTCAATGGATCCTCCAGCCTCAGACTCCCAAATTTCTGGGATTACAGGCATGAGCCACTGAGCCCAGCCTGCTTTATTTTTAATCTCAAAATTCAACATGGCCTCCTCAAACTATAATTAGACACTAAAAATTTAACCACCTCTGTAATAAAGTAGAAGACACTTTGAGAATCATTACTCTATATCAATCTGCCTCAAATTCTGTATTATAATTTACCCACATAAACTCAAATAGAATTATAGAATTGCTCTTTAACTTGAAAGTCTCTCCCTTTCCCTCTCCCTCTCACAATTAGATGAATTAAAAGCAAATTATCAATTTACCAGAATTCGAGCTATATCACAAGGCTATAGTAACCAAAACATCATGGTACTGGCACAAGAACAGAGACACAGACCAATAGAACAGGACTGAGATCCCAGATATAAAACCATCCTCCTACAGCCATCTTATCTTTGACAAAGCAGACAAAAATATACACTGAAGAAGAATCCCTATTCAATAAATGGTGGTGGGAAAATTGCATAGCCACATGCAGAAGACTGAAACAGGATCCACACCTGTCACCTCTCACAAAAATCAACTCACAATGAATAACAGACTTAAAACTAAGGCATGAAACTATAAGAATTCTAGAAGAAAATGTTGGAAAAACTCTTCTAGACATTAGCCTAGGCAAAGAATTTATGAAGAACACCCCAAAAGCAATCACAGCATCAACAAAAATAAATAAATGGGACCTGATCAAATTAAAA
>NW_012137636.1:2643156-2645231 GCF_000956105.1 Propithecus coquereli | reverse complement strand
GTACTGTGTCCTAGAATTCCCTCCCTGGCCAAGCGCCGGCCAGCTCTGCCCCCTCGTCTGGGTCATCTCCAGCCAGGTCTGGGTAGCTGTCCCGGGTCGAGTCCTGCACAGAGGACTGGGGAGGGCCCCGTGGGACTCCAAATGCTGGGTGTGTGGAACCAAATAGACTGAAGAAGCGAGACCGTCACCGACTCAGTGACAAAGAATAAAGGATTCCTCTCCCCACCTCAGGGAGGCGGACAATGGAAGAACACGTGAGCACAATTGTGGATTTTGGATTCCTGATTTAAATTTCTTTTCTTTTTTTTTTTATTAATGAGGCCTGAAAATTTTTCTCTTTCCTGACTTGACCTTGTACAACAAGAGTTTGCCCACCACAGGTGCAGCCGGTCTAGACGAAAGTTTCCCAAACTTCTAAAATCACTTTTCGTGATGCTTCTAGTAAGGTCTTGCAGGTTAAACACACAGCAGGAAGGCACCAGGGCCAGGCCTCACCCAGCGGTGGAAAAGTTTATTTTCCTTCCCTCAGCGAAGTCGACCTTGGCTTCATCACTTCACACTCCACATGGCTGGGTACTGTTTTACTATTGCTGTTGTTGCCATCCACATTCTCTCTCCTCAGACAAAATACTGAAAATAAATAAGTCCTAACACAGTGACAGGGATCTAATATCTGCGGACATTTCTTCTCTTAGGGAACTCGCTGGTGATGTGTGCTTGGCCGTGTCACTCGCTGTCATTGCCGTGATAGGTCAGCATGGCCCCTCAATGCCATGTCAGAGAAGCAGAATAAGGTTGTCAAGTCTGTCAACTGGGTGGCTCCCAAATCCCAACAGAAAGCCTGTCGAATAAGCCCTGATGAAAACACATTTCACCAGACTCTGTGTCAGCACAGGCTGCCGTTGGGTGGCCTCTGGGTTTTCTTTGCAAACCAGACCAGGCAAGAGGCCACGCAGTTCCCCTTGATGGGTCCAAACCAACCAACAAGATGTGCTAATTCTCCATGACACCGATACTGACCGGTGGTGATTGAGGAGATAGTGGCTGGTGAATGACAGGGAACCAGGTGACACACGGTAACACAACTCCCATCATGTTCAATCAGCTGAGAGCACCTTGGGTCTGAGATTTTGTACCTTTAGGGCCTTTAGGGAGGTCTCAGGATTTCAGCACCCCGGTGAATGACTCATGGTGCACTCTGGCCAGCGGAAGCGTTAAAGATGACTTAGAGCAAGTGGGATACATTTGTGGTCAGGAGGACCTCCTTAAGAGCCCAATTGCCAGTTTTTCTGGGGCTGAAAAACCTAGTAAGCTTGTACCAAAGCCAGGCCTTTCCAAAGCAGTGGATCTGATTTTTGCTCCCATCTCCCCAGCCCTCTCCAATGTTCCCCTTCTTCTTCTGGGTGCCCCTGCCCTTAGGCCCTCTGTATGTGCATGTTGTCCCCATAATTGCCCACCTGAGTAACATAACAAACTGGTAGACACCATTAATGGAGTACCGTGAACTGAGCATGGTGCCAGGAGTCTTACACACACATGCACACACACACACATGCACGCACACACAGAGTTTCTAATCCTCACAAAAATTCTGCATTTTAAAGATAAGGAAATTAACTTACTTGCCTCCAAAATCATAGCAGTGGTGAAAGAAGTGCTGTTGGGATCCAGGCTGGGCTGATAACATCCTTCCCCGTCCACATTGCACTGCACACATCCCCCTGCCTTATTAGCTTTTCCCTCCCCACGTACAAATGAAACTCCCTTCTCAGGTGTAAACTAATCTGCCTACTGCAGTGGTTCTCAAATATCAAAATGTGGCCCCCGACCAACATTAGCATCACCCAGAAATACAAAATCTTGGGCCCCACCCCAGACCTACTGAATCATAAATTGTGGGAGTGCAACCCAGAAAACCTGTGTTTTAACAATTTACCATTTTAACTACTTTTAAGTGGACACATCAGTGGCATTAAGTACATTTACATTGTTGTGCAACCATCACCATGATTCATCTCCAGAACTTGTTCATCTTCCTGTCCTGAAGCTAGCAGGCTCAAGACCCAAGAAGAGCC
>NW_012137636.1:2635987-2640170 GCF_000956105.1 Propithecus coquereli | reverse complement strand
ATAAAATAAAATAAAGAAAAAAAGTAGAACAACATAGGTGCATAGATGTATGTCATGTAAAACTGTGCACTTTACATGAATCACAGAAATGCTTTATGCATATGGTAAACATCTGGTAAATATTTAATATTATTAAAAACACTAGAGTCAAAAAAAAAGCAGATCAATTGAATTCAACCATCTTTCAGCAAACACCAGTATCAGTCAACCCCTGTGCAGATGTGAGGAGATAAAGACCAGAGGGACCAGTGGCTTCCCTCAAGGAGCTCCTGATTCCTGCCTTACCTGGATGCTCCGAGAACAAAGCCCCATGAGGGAAGGTGCACCCTACTGACAAGAGCAAAGGCTGCAGAAGAGGGAGGGCTTACTCACTGTCTTACATCCAGCTGGGTAGAATTCTCTTTCCCAAGGTGCGTGGCCATGAGGGGTGGTAGTCAATACAAGTTGGAGCCCAAAGGCTAAAAACTGAAGGAGCATGACAGTCACTTGAGGATTGTAGATTTCATTCACTGGGGGATCACTAACCATTGACATGGAGAAATAAGTGATAACCCCCTAGGACATATATCAATCTAGGTTTTCATTTCAGGATCACACAGAGGAACATGTCTGGGCTTATTCATGGGGATGCAGTTGGTGTCAGGGGTGGGAACCTGCACAGCAGAATACCCACTGATGAGAGAAGTCAGGAGGCATGAGTGCAGGCATGGTGGGACAGGAAGACTGGGGACACTGAGACAAAGCAGCAGCTACCTGCATGTGGCCCTGAGGGATCTCGCGCCTGCGTAGCTCCATCTTTCTAATTTTTCAAGAAGAGACAGAAATCTAAATTTTTATGTAAAATCTCTAATTTTTCTACTGAAAGCTCAGCTTTCTTTTAACCTCTGCCAATCAAATGGAACATTCTAAGGTCTGAATGGCATCCCAAGGTCACCAGTTTGCAATATTTGGTCTCAGGGACAGGCACAGTCAAAGCAAATGTCTAATAATTCCCACAAAAGAAAACCACATGAAACTAAGGACACAGGATATGAGAAGGATCCTAGGAGTGAGGACCCAAATGGTTCGGGGAAGAAAAATATTGGGGAGAAGTCAGAGCTATTTGGCTGGGAACTGAATCAATTATCTGCATAGCCTGTCTACGTTAATCAAATTTGCCAGATAACTGCTCAGCCCTACTTCTCAGAGCCTGTTGGGTTTTCACATTCACAGTTGCATCCTAAATTTAGCTCTGACTTCTGATAACTAAGACCTTGCTTTGAGTTTATTCTATGACCTGGTTCTGGCAAACATCCAAGGGTCCGACACCCTGGGGGACAGGGGTGACAGGAGATCACCTAGTTCTGTTATCCCAGGACTGGCCTAGTGTTCAGAGCCCCCCACAAAATGTGAATGGCCCCTATGTGCCCGTGGCTGGCGAAGACTCTAAGAACTGACTCACTGGACATTTTAGAGCATCAATTATGGACTACCCTTAGTTCTAATCTAATCCCCCATAAGTAATTCTTATTTTGTGGAAGAGGTGATAGGATTTCAGAAAGGTTAAATAACTTACCCAAGGCCAGGAAATGGTACCACTGGGACTTTCACCTGGGTGTCCTGATGTTGTTCTTTCCCTACATCTCAATGGGCTGTTGCAGTTAAATCAGTCTGAATTACCTCCCTACTAAAATGCTCTCAATAATTTTCTAGTATAGTGTATTAAAAACAAAACAAATGCATAGTAAGGGCATTAGAGATTGAAGGGTTTAGTCTTGGCTCTGTCACTTGCTAACATGCCAACTCAAGCAAGTTATCCCACCTCTCTGCTGTTGGTCTTCTCACCTGGCAAGTGGGGATTATATCTATGCAGGAAGTGCCACGAGGAATATATCAGTAATGCACACACACAAAAATCTAGCCCAGTCAGTACCTGGCACACATAAAGCACCCAATAAATGGGATTTTCCTTCTCCTGATTCCTAGGAGGATTGGGCAGTTCCCACAAAATTGTGTGGAGCAAGCCACGCATGCACGCACTTGCGCGCGTGCACACACACACACACACACACACACACACACATGATGCCTAGCCACTTGGCAGAATTGCCCACACTGAGCAGCCTCTGCCCCGACCCCAGCAAAGGACGGAGGCCCCAGCTTCTTCCCTCTCCCGTCGCCTCAACCCAGAAACCTTGCAGACACCACCTCCAGGCCTGCGGTCCACAGAACACAGTTCGATTTGATATTAGGTCCTGAGTTCATAAAATTGCAAGTTAAAGAAAGTTAATCAGATTTTTTTTCCTATAGAACTTCCGAGAGGTTTTAAAATACTAAGATGTTTTGTGACACTCCAAAGAGAACATAGAGTATGCAGCTTTACTCAAGTTTATTTCACCTCAGAGCAGCTCTGCTGAGAGTACATTATGGCTGACCACCAGGACATCCCACCCAGTGGACCTTGCCAGTGCCCCCTCATTTAAATGTCCCATAGCTTTTCCTTTTGCATAGCAGCATTCGCTAACATTGAGGACTGGCTCAAGCTCCAAAAGCAAGCTTCCGGATGGAAGGTGAGAATAGGGATGTGGCGTCATCTACAGGAGACTTGTGGTACTGCACAACAAGAGCGGTGAGGAACTCGGGAGCAAGACTGAAGGAGCCATCACAGTGCCCAGTAGAAATTGGTGCACCCCTCTTAAAGACGGGGCTTTAAAGAGAGCAGGGTTTTCATGGCCAGACCTTTTATTTTCATTTGACGGTGGTGGGTGGAGAGACATGATCTTGACTACAATTTATGTTAGGACAACATGTGCGTGTTAGGGAGAGAGGATTTAAAGTAGATGTTTCCTCTGCGGACTTGAATGTGCATTAAATTATACACAAAAGTGAGCCCTTTTTCAGTGTCTCCATAGCAACAACAGTTCCATTTAACTGTAAGATTGTTTTTACCATGAAGACGGGCTGTGCTCAATGGTTTACAGGATGTCCTATATAAAAAGTATGAGAGTTCTTCGTTATAGCAACTGAAATCTCACAATGGTTTCCTAGATATGTCTTCAGTGCAGCATTTTGAAAAATAGACCTTCCTCTTTTCAACTACCTCTAACAAGATGCGCTGGTACCAGGGTGAAGCGAGTAAGGTATTTGCCTCTAGCACAGAATTCAAGAGGGTACCAAATACTCAGCAATCGAGGTAAAGAATATGTTAATGCAATGATTTTAAGAGTCAAAATCAATGCAAGTAATTAATGAAGAATAAAATAAAGACAGGACCAGTAAAAAAAAGAAAGAAAAAGAAAAAGAAACCTTCCTCCAAAAGAGTTAAGGAGTAGCATTTACATCGTAAGAATTCCATCTGCTGAACCACATTTTGTGGTAAAAGCAAAATGAGAAGCATGTCAATGCCCTTAGTAAGAGATGTGGACAGATGTGTTCGGGCTGATGAGAAAGCTCTTATCAGAGCTCTCGGCAGGTGAGGGAGGGGAGCAATGTGCTGGGACAGACACTCCCAGCTCCTCTCGCGTGGAAGGAATGACGACCATTCCTTCATCCAACATCCAACAGCATTTACTAGGGGCCTGGCACATACCAGACACTATGAGAGATGCCACAGATACCACGGTGAGGATAATAGAACTGTATTCCCTATTCTCACCAACCAACAAGAGTGGGAGCAGCATTTCCAAGTATGAAAATCTCAAAGATCATTTTATGAGAAATTCTGATTAAGAGGTCTTTCCAGATTTAAAGTAGAATTTGCCAACGAGTAAAGAAGGGTCTGTTGCATTACGTTAGGCGGGATAGTTGTTCCCAAAGTAGTGTCATTTGTCCAGCAATTCACTGGAACGTGGGATCGATGCCTTATGAACGCTTTCCATCTGAGAATCTTTGTAGAGAAACTTTGATCTATTTCTATAAGAACATTTTATCCAAGCAATTTGTCCATTTAAGACATACTTCAATTTTCTTGATAATTGATAGTTTATAATTAAATAAGTTAATGAAAGCAACATTATAATCTGAAAATCCAAATATTAAGAACCCCAAAATGATGCTTCTGATTTTGAATGCTCTTAGTCCGTTCTATGCCTTGTTTTCCTTTCTTTCTTCACTTATATCTGGGTTTTTTTGTTTCCACCGTTATATATTTTGTTTCTCTTTATAAGTTATCTTAAACCCTTTATAGAATAAATAAATAAAATAT
>NW_012137636.1:2609516-2634572 GCF_000956105.1 Propithecus coquereli | reverse complement strand
GTGAATGTGCTCTCTCACTCACAGACAATATTTTATAGTACTGTGCTCATTTTTCTTGTGATGACGTGAGATGACACGGGGCCCACGTGATGAGGTGAGGTGAGGTGAACAGCACAGGCATTGTGACTTAGCGTTAGGCGACGCTGACCTGATGGTTCACCAGAAGGAGGCCCATCTGCTTTGGGTGATTCTGGATCATTGAGCCCTGACAGTGTCGTTGGTTGATGTCAGGAGCAGACGATGTCGATGGCTGGGCATCCTTGAGAGTTGAAGGTTTGGGGGAAGATAATTGTCATTGGAAGTTGTTGTCTCTTTCTTTCTAACTCATCACAGAGTTGCTGCAGAGGTTATAATCTTTGGTGATAATACAATTGACTTTAACGCTGTATTCTGTCCAAGGACCGTATTCCATAATTTTGTCCTTTGATGTCTCTGCAATTCAAAATATTTCAGCAAATTTCAGTAACATCCACATTGCTGGTTCTGCTTTATTTTCTTCTTGTTCATCTTCCTCTTCCTCTGTAGATGACTCAACGAGTTCTCCAATTCCTCACTTGTTAATACTTCTCGACAGCCTTCAATATGTTCTTCCACTTCCTCATCAGGCAAATCCTTTTCCACCAGTCTGTCTTGCTGCAGGAATGATTTTCCTAACTTCTCCATTGATCCCCAGAAGTCTTTAAAATTATTCACTACTTCACTCTCTGAGTTCTTCCAGCAGGCATTTACAGTTTCTGGTTTTAATTGATCCATTGCAGCTTCGATGTTATTGAGTCAGCAGTAGTGAATGATTTCCAGCACTGCATTGTGTCCAGATTAGGGTCTGCATCAATTGTTGATCAAATGTGATCAAATACAGTCACGTGCTGCTTAACAGCATGGGTACGTTCTCAGAAATACGTTGTTAGGCAATTTCATCGTTGTGCGAACGTCATAGAGTGCGCGTACACAAACCTGGACGGTAGAGCCTACGACACACCTAGGCTGTGTGGAATAGCCTATTGCTCCCAGGCTGCAACCTGCACAGCATGTTACTGTACTGAATGCTGTAGGCAACTGTAATACAATGTAAGCATTTATGTATCTAAACAAAGAAAAGGTACAGTCAAAATATGGAATAAAAGATAAAAAATTGTTCACCTATATAAGGCACTTAGCATGAATGGAGCTTGCAGGACTGGAAGTTGCTCTGGGTGAGACAGTGAGCGAGTGGTGAGTGAATGAGAAGGCCTAGGACACGGCTGTCCACTATATTACTGCAGACTTTATGAACACTGTGCACTTAGGCTACATTAAATTTATAAAAAATGTTTTTCTTTGTGTGTATGTGTGTGTCTCTTTTTTCTTTTTTTTTATTTCAAAATATTAAGGGAGTACAAATGTTTTAGGTTACATGGGTCGCTTTTGTAATGCGTGAGTCCTGGCTATAGGTGTGCCCATCACCCAACTAGTGTTCATTATACCCATTATGTAGGGTTTTGCCCCTCCCCCTGCTTTATTTCCACTGAGTTTTAGTTCCCTTTGTGCACATGTGCGCTCAGCCGTTAGTTCCAATTTAATAGTGAGTGCATGTAGTGCTTGTTTTTCCATTCTTGAGATGCTTCACTTAGGAGAAGGGTCTCCAGTTCCATCCAGATTGTTGCAAAAGATATCAATTCATCTTTTTATGGCTTAGTACTCCATAGTGTACCTATACAACATTTTATTAATCCACTCATGAATTGATGGGCACTTGGGTTGATTTCACATCTTTGCAGTTTTTCTTTCTTCAGTAATAAATTAACCCTAGCTTATTGTAACTTTTTTACTTTAAAAATTTTTATTTTTTTAACTTTTGACCCTTTTGTAATAATACTTAGCTTAAAACACAAACACGCTATATAGCTGTACAAAAGTTTTTCTTTCTTTATATCCTTATTCTATGAGCTGTTTTCTATTTTTAAAATTTCCAATTTTTTTTTTTACTTTTTAAATTTTTTTGTGAAAAACTAAGGTGCAAACACAGGCACAGCCTAGGTCTACACAGAGATGGGATCATCCATACCACTGTCTTCTACCCCCACATCTTGTCTCACTGGAAGGTCTTCAGGGGCAGTAACAGGCATGGAGCTGTCATCTCCTGTGATAATAATGCTCCTTCTGGAACAGCTCCTGAAGGACTGCCTGAGGCTGTTTTACAGTTAACTATGTGCTAGACTTTTATACGACTAGCAGCACAGTAGGTTTGTTTACACCAGCATCACTGAAAACACATGAGTAATGCACTGTGACATTACATCAGTTATGACATCACTAGGCAATAGGAATTTTTCAGCTCCATTGTAATTTTATGGGACCACCATCATCTACGCTGTCCATCATTGACTGAAATGTCGTTATGCAGCTTATGACTGTACTAGCTGGGTGTATGTGGCCTTGATAAAATGAATGATGCCCTGGTCAAGGGGCTGAAGCAATGAGGTTGTATTTAGAGGTAAAAATGCAACCTCAACAATTTCATTTTCATAGCAAATGGATTCAGGATGGCCAGGTGCATTGTTCATCATTATTAGGACTTTGAATTCCCGACCTTCCTCTTCCAAGTGTTCTTTCACTTCTGAGATACGGCATTGGTGGGACCATTCCATAAACAGGATGGCTGTCACCCACACTTTCTGATCATGTTGCCAGAACGTGGGCAGATCACTTTTGTCTGTGTTTTTGAGAGAGCGTGGGTTCTTCTCTCTCCACACTAGCCTGGCTTTGTGGTATCCCCTGCAGCATGGCCAGAGTTAATGCTTTATGCCTGGTGCCTCCTTCATACTTTCTGAATGTCAGTTCTGTTGGACATCTTCTCCCAGAGGAGCTCCAGTTTCATTGCCATTGAAGGCTTTGAAGCTTTGGATGGTATCCTTGCTCCTTCATCAACTTCAACTCTGCCAGAAATGTAGCAGCAGCTTCTTCACCAGCAGACACAGCCTCTCCAGTAATTTTTAGATTTTTCAGTCCAAACGTATTCCTGAATCTGTGTAATCACCCCGTACTTGCAGTAAACGGCTTGGTGTCACCCATTTCAGGGAATCCCTTGCTGAGGTCTTGGTACAAGCTCAGTGCTTTCTGGTGCAATGCGTGCTGTCAACTGGAACACATTTCTGCTCGTGTCTTCCATCCGCAAATGTAATGCCTTCTCCATTTTATCCAAGCACTTGTCACTCACTGTGGCCATAACTGTTGCAATGTGAGGTGTGACAACAAAACTAGCACAAATCTATTTTTCCTTCCTCACAATTTCATGGATGGAATATTTGTTTTTATCATAGATCTTAGCAACTTCAGCATACGATTTTTCTTCCTTCCTTAATTCTAGAACCTTGAACTTTTCACTTAAAGGAAGCACTTTGTGACTTCTCTTTGGCATATCCAAACAGCCAGCATCACTACTCTTGCACTTTGGGGCCATCATTAAGTAAAATAAGGGTTACTTGAACACAGGCACTGTGCTATCACCACAGTTGATCTAAAAACTGAGATGACTCATAAGTGACTACCAGGCTAGTAGCATCTACAGCACGAAGACACTGGGCAAATGGAGAATTCACTTCCCAGATGGGACACAGCAAGATGTTGCAAGATTTCATCACAGTAGCTCAGAAAGGCATGCAATTTTAAATCTATGAATTGTTTATTTCTAGAATTTTCCATTTCATATTTTCAGACCTCAGTTGACCATGGGTAACCGGAAATGTGGAAAGCAAAATCATGGATAAGAGGAGACTATCTACTGTATTTCCTAAAATATTATAATCTTTAAATATAAGAATACTGAAACCTGGGGACAGCAGCGTCCCAGTGATTATTGTAGCAAGAGAGGCTTTAATTCAAGTCCAATTAGCAAGCACATACTCAATACCTTGTGCTGTGCAAAGTCCTGGGGAAACCGAGACCCACACAAACACACTTTCTGGGTACAATCTGCTGTGGACAGCAGGCAGGACAAATGAATGATCACTTACTCTGTCGGCCAAGTTACAGGGAGGTGCAAAGTGCTAACAGAGGTATAAGGTAGGGGACACATTTTGTCCAGGAAAGTTAGGGAGGCTCTAGAAAGGAAATCATTTTCAACTATTTCTTGATAACATCTACATGTTGTAGAAAATGCTAACACATTCTAACATAAAATATGATAAAGGAAGTAAAAAACTCTCCAGATGTCCCGCCACCCAGGACAGCCACAGTTAGCCTCTTTCATGCTTATGCCTCCCAGATGTCCCTGCTCAGCTCACATGCATTCATTATTGACCATGTCTGGCACTGTGCTAACGGTTTTTGACAATCTCACTTTATCCTCACCACAGACCTGTGTGGTAGGTAGGATTAGAAAGAGTGGCGTTGATATGGGCATTGGCATGAATGTGAACCCAGTTTTACAGGCAAGGACACGGGAGGATTAAGGAAGATCATTAACTCGTTCAGGTGTCCCAGCTGGGCAGTGGCAGGACACATCACCTGGACCATCTGACCACGGAGCCCAGCTCTTAGCATCGTCAGAGTGTGAGTCCTAGTTGCCTCTCCAGCTTGGCCTCCAGGTGACCCGGAGGGGCCAGAGTGGAGAAGAGCAGGAACTGAGGCTGGGTGGGGAAAACAGTGAGTGCTTTGCTGAGAACTTTACACTTCGGCCAGAAAACAGTGAAATGCTTTCTAGGATTCTTAAGCATGAAAGTAACAAGACCTGTTTTGTGCTCTAGAAAGATCCTGCTGAAAGCCATGGGAATGGTGGTGGGGGCAGTAATCTGTAGCAGGGTGGGTGGCTCAAGGCAGTTCAGGCAGAGCGAGGAGACCCTCGGCCAGAGCAGCAGGCTTGGGGAAGGGGACCCAAGCAGCCTGTCTCAGGCGGACTCACCAGACTACACGGCTGAGAGGATGGATGTGGGGGATGAGGCAGAAAAAGGAACCAAGGAGGGATGTATGCCAGGGTCCCAGATTCAGTGACCAAGGGATCCTGTTATGATGACCCTTACCTGTGCTGAGTGCTGTGCTAGGTCCTAAGGCACAGAGACGGATGAAAACTGGCTCTTACCTGACTTACCTGACTGACTTACTCTTGGATGGGCCCATGACAAGACCATCTTACACCGGGTCCCACTAGATGGAGAAGTCAGGGAGGGTGCCATCGTCCCCTGTGTACATTGCAGCCTGACCCAACATGCCATTTGAGGTGAACATGCTATAGATTTTCAGGAGCAGCCTTTCCGGGCAGTCTGAAGTCAGAGGGTTGGACTACAGTTGGTTTTGAATCATTTGCAAAAATACCTAGATGCTGTGATGAATTGTGGTGGAGGAAGAAAGAAACCATTTATTTCCATTTCTTTAATGCCATCAACATGAACTTTGAGTTTTCCTGTCCCAGATCCTGGTGTCGTGCAGGGCCACATTCAATCATATTCTCTTGAAGATTTATTATTTTAGACTCATCCAGACTTGAGCTCTTTGTGTTATTAGAAAAAACAAATCTTAGACATACCTTTGGCAGAATTGAATAGTAGTATTAATGCAATTAAATCTAACCGAATAAGATTTCATAGACCCTGATATTTTATACGTAGTGACTTAGCCCCACTGGCGTGGAGGCTTCCATAATTGGATATCTTCCGGTATCTCCAATCTGTGTGGTGGGAATCCTGAGTCACAAACTCAGGTGAGCGAGAATACTGCTTTCTGTGTTTCCCACCACTTCCCTCAACTTCTGACCCACAGCCCCACTCCGCTGTGTTGGCAGAATGTCAAACCTCAGTCTTTCTGGGGGTTTGGCCTGCCCTCCCCCCAGCAGGTACCACACAAATGTCCCGGGACAGGGCGCCCACATGCTCCTCGGCCACCGACCCCGGAGCTTGCGACAGCCCTGTCCATGCTGCAGTTGGGTGTGGAATTTCCTCTGAGGCTGCCTTTGACCCTGTCTGCCTGGACTCAGGGTCACAAACTAAAAGCTTACACACCCGATGCAGCCTGCAGAGGCACTCATCTTTTTCGGTTCACATGTTGATTTTTCTTTTTAAATTAGGAGACTTCACATTTTTAAAAAATCTAGATTTCCAGCTTTTCTCAAGATCATTAAGATGTGCCGACCCTGGACCCACATGTTCTCATGCGCTGGTCAGCGGGGGCTGAGCAGCGAGCGCTCTGTCAGGGAAGGCTGAGCTCCCCGGGCCATCCTGTTCCCAAGCCTCCCACAGACGTCAACCGCCATGGTCACCCCTGTGTCATCGCCCTGCACTTTTGTTTTTCTCATAGGAGAGAAAGCGTTTTCTGTACCTGCCATAGGTTAGGTTTCCCTGAAGCCAAGTCTGAGATTACAGGCAGGATATTAAGTAGGAAGTGCGCCTGGGGTCAACACATGGGAAAGGAGAGAGAAAGGTGCAGAACTGGGCAGAGGGAGAAGCTAGGCTGCAACGCAGTCTCCACGAGGAGTTCTCAGGCTGCGCGGCCCTTTTGCTGTGGCGAATGGAGCCACCAGTCACTGGCTGTAGCTGTCCCCAAGAAGGAGCATGACCTTGGGCCAGAAAGATCTCTTCCGCTGAGGGCAGTGTCAGCAACTGAGAAATCAGTCCTTCAGTCTGAAGGGGGATCTGGACGGAGCATGACAGCATCGATTTCGGCACCCACCCACCTGAGGGGAACCGGCAGACCAAGAGGGGGGCTGTGGGCCCCTCTGCTCATGGGAGTGAGTTTCCCGGTCCCCTGTAGGCATTTGGGTCAAGAACTGTGGCAGACAAAGGTTCCTCTCTGGGTGTTCTGAGAGAGCCCAGGAGAGCTGCCCAGGAGGTGCCCACCACCACTAATGCCTCTAGAACCTTCTCCCAGTCTGGGGAAATTCAATTCCCTTTAGGAGCCCTCACCACTGCCTTTCAGCCCCTCTGCAAAATCCTCTAAGTTCCCTAAGGAGAAGTTTTAGAGCACAAAAGTCAAAAAGAATTGCTGGTTATTTCTGCTACCCTTCCAGCCAAGAATCTCCCCGAGACAACAGACAGAGAGACAGCTACTTGTCCAACCAGGAGGAAGGAAAAGGAGAACATACAGGGAGCTAAGGAAGACACAAGTGAATGCTGCTGGCTCTCCATGTCCCCAAACCCCAGCCAGGCGTCGGAGACCCAGCAGCACGTAGGATCTTGCCACCCCACCAGGAGGACTGTCTCGGCCCCTCTCCCCAGCTGAGTCCTGCAGAAGGGACTATCCTCACTTTATTCTGAGGCCGTGGGGGCCTAATATCAGCAGCCCTCTGGCAAAGACTCCAGGACTCCAGGGGAACACCTTGCTAACAGCCTTGCTAACTTGCAGTGAGGAGGTTCAGTCCCTTCCTCCCCTCCAGCCTCCTCTGCACCCCCCAACATCCGCAGCTCCACGCGGCTCCCCGTTTTCTTCACTAGGCGCTACTAGCATTGCCTTGTAATGAGGGGGTCAGCCAGAGGCCTCATCTGCCAGGAGATGGGGGATCAAGAAGGCCAAGTCAGCTTTCATAGGGCTTCTGGCCAGTTGCCCCACCCCAGCCTCCTCCTACCCGCGACACTGTTGTACCCATGGTAACCAGCCACGGACCACAGGTCGGTTTGCCCGATCTTAGTGCGCATCGAGTTGGCTGATTCGCAATTCTCTTTATCTACCCTAGGGTATTTATGGGGGGGAGGGCGGGAATACATGCCTATAATTTACAGAAAGATATGTATTTAATAAAATAAACAGAGATAAGCAAAGCAGCTTGATACCTGTTCTGAACATGGTTCCTAGCACAATGATTGCCCCTCTGCCCCCCGCCACCATGAAGAAACACCCTCTGCTCGGTGAAATCCTTTTCAGAAAGATATGTATTTAATAAAATAAACAGAGATAAACAAAGCAGCTTGATACCTGTTCTGAACATGGTTCCTAGCACAATGATTGCCCCTCTGCCCCCCCCCCCACCATGAAGAAACACCCTCTGCTCGGTGAAATCCTTTTCATCCTCTAAACAGAGCATGTGTCACCTTTTCTAGAAATCATCCTCCAACCACCACCTCCCCTCCCCATGCCCCCATCCTATTTATCACTCTTTCCCCTGGGCTGTCGTGATGCGCTCACCTGCCCTCCCCTCCTTCCCAGTCCCCATGCAGTTAGTGCTCCCGGGCTGTGCTCCTTGGTCCAGAGTCAGAGATTCCAGGAGGCAGGGAGGACATCCTTTCTCTCTTGGAGTTCAGAAAAGGGCAAATATAGTCCTACCACCTGTCCACCTTCCCTAAGTGTCCTGTGCATTCCTTCCTCACCCACCTGAATTCCCAGGTACCCAGAGATAAACAGAGCAGCTTGATACCTACGCCAGGAACTATATCGCCGCCTACCAGTTGCGTCTACACTATTATTGGAGAGGAAGGTGAGTGGTCAGCTGGGTGCTGTGCGTGGTGGGAGGGGAGCGCCCCTCCATAAGTTGAATAAGTCGGATCCCAGAGGCTTTTCTCTCACTAGAAACTCTTTGTGATGGACTCTGACTCGGAGCCTTCATGACATTTTTGTACACTATTAGTAGTTTGTGTGAAATGAGTGAAAGTACGAGGAAATGCCCAGCGTGGGTGATGGGCTTGAGGAAGAGAAAGATGGGCATCACATGTTGCCTAGTGTAGGGGAGGCTTCCAGCAACTTCCCTCTCCAGGGCGCCAAGGTACCTGGGAATTCAGGTGGGTGAGGAAGGAATGCACAGGACACTTAGGGAAGGTGGACAGGTGGTAGGACTATATTTGTCCTTTTCCGAACTCCAAGAGAGAAAGGATGTCCTCCCTGCCTCCTGGAATCTCTGACTCTGGACCAAGGATTACAGCCCGGGAGCATTAACTGCATGGGGACTGGGAAGGAGGGGAGGGCAGGTGAGCGCATCACGGCAGGCCAGGGGAAAGAGTGATAAATAGGATGGGGGCATGGGGAGGGGAGGTGGTGGTTGGAGGATGATTTCTAGAAAAGGTGACACATGCTCTGTTTAGAGGATGAAAAGGATTTCACCGAGGAGAGGGCATTTCTTCATGGTGGGGGGGGCGGAGGGGCAATCATTGTGCCGGGAACCATGTTCAGAACACCCACGGCCCATTCATCTGCCCCATGCTGGGTGGAAGGAGGGATGGAAAGGAGGTGGACTGTGGAGGAAAGGCCTTCACAAAATTCTCAATTCTCCACCCTTCTCTAATATGACTCCAATAAAATACAACTTGAAACTTATCTGGAAAAGGGAGCCATTTTCCTCGTCTGCAAACCCAAAGCTGAAGCACGACACGTCCACTTGTCTTTGATGTTAGCGGAGTGACTGTGCTAGGAAGGGCGACCGGTGCCAGCTTCCCTTAGAAAATGAAGGCACAGACAGCTCATTATGAAGACCAAACTGTGTTGACTTCATCAGTTTCCATTTCTCTTCAGTTCACCAAATTCATATTAACCGTTATCGGAAACCAATTAACTTCTCTGCTCCCTGAATCAATTACTCATGCCACATTGCTCATGAGGGGAGATGAGAGTCGGTTTGAGAAATACATTTTGATTGCCTACTATGTGCCAGGCACTGTTGGAGAGCTGGAGATTCAAAGTTGAAAACATACTCATCAGAGCACTGGAATTGCAAAGAAGAGACCCGCACAGGCCACCTTCAGCTATGGAAGTGAGTTGCATGGATAACAAAAACATGCATTTATGGGAGTTGCCCTAATACACATACCGTCACCCAGAGCGCAGAATTCCTGAACCGGGACCTGCATCAGGCATCGTGGGGAAGCATCACATACAGCCGCCTCTAAGGACGCTTCTCCAGGACTCTGCCCACTACGGAGGTCAGGCTGTGGCTAAGAGAATTGCTTGCAAAATGCTTTCAGCTCTATCATATGTTTAAATTTTTTCATTAAAAAAAAAAATGAGAGAGAGAAGTTAGAGCTGTCTTTTAAACCAGTTCCTCTCAGACTCTAATTTGCGTAAGAATCACCTGGCCATCTTGGGCAAGCTCTGATTCTGAGCGGGGCTGGGCAGCACCTGTAGCCAGCGCCCTGCGACTCTGGTACTCCAGGTCCGACAGCACCACACTTGGAGTAGCAAAGCCAAGTAGCAAGTACCAAGTCCAGCATGGTGACTACCATTAATAAAAATGCATTGTATACTTGAAATTCACAGAGACAGTAGATTTTAAGTGTTCTCATTACCAAAAAAGAAATATGTGAGGTAATGCATGTGTTAATTAGCTTGATTTATCCATTTCACAATATACACATATTTAAAACATCAAGTTCTGTACCATAAATATACACATTTTTTGTTTTTAATGAAAAATATTTTTAAAGGGCCTATATATACTGTTGCACGACAAAAAGATGTGAGTGTGCTCCAACAAGTCAGATCAATTCAGTATATTAAGCACCCCAGGTGGAGCTACCCCAGTGGTCAGAGCAGGTGAAGGGCCCTTTCCTGGGGACATGGAAAGCAAGGAACCTGTGACATTAAATACACACTGTTTGCAAGCAGGGATGTGACTCCGAGGCGGGTCCCACCACTGGTTGCTTGTTAGAACCTTGATGCCCGGCCCCACCCAGAGACGGTAATTTCACCTCAGGTCTCAGGTGTCCAGGCATTGAGATTTTTTTAAAAAGCTTTCTAGAGTAGTCTAATGTGCCCCCAGGGTCGAAGTTGGTGTTCTGCTTGGATGCCGAGACACAGGTGGCCTTTGTGATGGGCACTCTCCTTACTCTGCCTGTGGAGACGGCTCAGCAGGAGTGATTGTCCTTTCCCAGCAGGGAGGTGGCTGTGCTTAGTCACCCTCAGTCACATCATCAAGCAGCTCGAGCAGGTGTTCCTTTCATCATGGATTCTGTAGGGCTGGCAAGGAACTTGGGACCCACGAAGCAGTGTGTGCCCAAACCAAGGCTCCTAGGGGGCCTGTGACCGCCCTGTGGTCACTTCGCCAGGCAACAAATACAACAGGAATGAGGTGAAGGTCCAGTGACGCCTAGTCTGGGCTCCCTCTGGGAAACCCGCGAGGGCTTACTCCCTCCCGACCGTCACACACAGACCTTCCCAAGCCCTGTGTGAAGGAAGAAGGGATTCTGCAGGGCTCCACCTCATCCGAGCAGCTCTGCAGGGAGAAGGAGGAGAAAGCAGGGAGCCTCTTGATTAGCTCTTACAGGCCACGTGCTTGCCCGGGGGCTTCCCAGTTTTTGCTTTTTTTGTTCTTCCCACCTTTTGGGGGCCCCCAGGTTTTGGAAGGTTGGTTTTGGCCTTGCCTCCTTTTCCCTTTTGGGGCCTTCAAGGAGGTTTTCCGGCTTAAGGTTAAGGGGCCCCGGGAAGGGGTTGGGGTTTTCCTTTTTTGTTTGGAACCGGCCCCCCCAGAACTGCAGCCCTGGGGTGCTCAAGCCCTGAGGCCCACCAAGGACCCACAGCCCACCTGGTCCGGGGCTCTCCTCCAAGACTCACAGCAGCTGGACGATATTTCACCAGCCAAGGGCTCCTCTGGCCCAAATTCACGTTCTAGTTACAGATAGCAGGGTGCACTAGTGGGTCATCATGAATTATCGGTATTATTTGCAGTTCTGAAACCAGTTAGGCTGAAAGGTCAGCCGTCGCCCATTGAACAAACTCTCATAGTTAGGCCGCAGCACCTTGGGAACTCTGGGGCGCCCTCTGACCTGCCATTGGCACTGCCCGCGTGTCAGTGGGAGATGGAAAACGGAGCAAGCCGCTAGCCAGCAAGATACTGCGTCCAGCGGCTGCACGGCCCAAACCATGACTGAAGGCAGAGGAAAAGCCACGTCCGGGACAAGAAAGCCTCCGCGTTGCCAAGCCCAGCACAGCTCTTAGCAGAGGCCCCAGTGGCAGCTTATGTGAAACCCAAACCGTGGAGAAAGAAGTGGGGACCCTCTCTGCAGTAGGGTGTCAGACTCTCCCAGGCACCACAGGGGAGCCTAGTGGGGGCCCCTTCCCCACACCTGGGGCTCGGTGGGAGCAGCTCACAGTCGGGCGCGAGTTCAAATGATATTCACTGATCTCTGCTCGGGGCGGGGCCTTGGGAGGGGCCTTTTTGCCGTTTCCCCCGGCAATTCTTCCCGGCACGGGGGGGTTTTGTTGCCCCCACCAGGGCCCGGGGGGGCCGGCGGCTTGCCGGGGTTCCCGGGGCCAGGGGGCGGTTGCGGGTTGGGGCCTTGGGCGGATTGGCTTCGGGGGCCCTTCCCTTCGGTTCCGGCTTTTTGACGGGCGGGGTTGGCCCTTCCCGGAAACCCAGGCGGAGGCCCCGCCCCGTTCCAAGGCCCAATTGAGGAGGGTTCTGGGACAGGGGAGCTGTTCTCAGGACTCTCCAGGCTGACTCTGGGCCCAGGGCAGGGCGGAAGGACGTGGGCATCTCCCAGGACAGATTCAGTGCCAGGCGAGCCTGTGGGAGGTGTGGTGGGGGGTGAATGTGAGGATGTGGGGGATGTGGGGGCAGATGGAAGTCTGAGGCCACTGCCACAGACACTCAACATCGTGTCCCAGGAAAGGCTGCCCTCTGTAAGTGTAGACTCAGCCTGGGCGCCCCGCCCCCTTCAACCCGCTGCCCAAGTGCAGATCAGCTGGGCACTGGCGCCACCTAGTGCTGCCAGCGTTGAAATGGCCCTTTTACCAAAACTTGCATCTGACGTCAAGGACTTTTCATACAACCTCTGCGGAGTCCTCGAGCCCTGGAAAGCAGAAGTGATTTGTCTAAGGACAGGCAAGAAGTGGGCCAAAAATTCAGTCTCCTAATCACCAGGCCTGGGGCCCATCTGCAACAACCTGGTTCTCCACTGTGTGTGGGCTGCAACGCCAAAGACCGCAATAGGATGTGCGCTCGCCGGCAGATGCTCTGCTCCCTCCTGGGTCACCAGCTGTGCCTACCTTCTACCTTATTAAATGAATCCCTAGATTACATTTTAAAAGAAAATAAAACTTCCTACAGCATCAGAACTCGCAAACCCCGATTGCAGTTGATACCGCTAAATAATGTTTCAGCAGAAAGATTCCTCCCTGAGGTTTCAGCAAACCTAAGAGTCTGCAAATAATGTACGATCCCAGAAGTTCCAATTTCACCCCCTTTCTCTCTTATCCTAGAAAGATGAAAGGGAAACAAGTGTGTGAGGCTGCAATTATTATACAGGTTATCTTTGCATATGTGCCAATTTATAAAACAAGTAAATTATCCACAAAATTTGGTCCTTTAGCAATCACTAATGAGCAATTGCTAACGGGCCAGCTCATGGCTGAGTCGGTGTTCTGGGAGGTGCAGGCTCCCTGCTCCGTGCTGTGTGGCCCTCCCTTGTGATGAGGATCCTCTGGGAACAGCCCAGCCTGGGCTCTGAGACTTGTCATGGAAGTGGTGCTCTCATAGCCACCCTTTCCGTAGGACAGTGAGCTGTGATTCCCCACTGCCCAGCACAGTGCTGCCTCTGTGGGAGCAGGCAGCTTGAACCCAGGCGGAGAAATAAGCCTGAGCCTCTGCGGTCCGCGGCGGGGGCCAGAGACACAGGAAGGCTTGTTCCCAGGGCCTCCTCACGTTCGCGCTTGTCTTTGAGGCCAGCTCCTCCAAGACGCCTTCCCTGGCTCACCCATGCCAGGCCCTCCGGCCACCCGCTCCCCATTCTCCTGTAAGCACCTTGTAATAGTAAAAATATTCAAACAAAACAAAGCCTTTACACCTTTGTGTGGTTTTCCCTGGCTCTCAGAGTAGAAACCCAAGCCACCCCCAGTCCTGCCTGGGCTCTCTCACCTGCCAGCTCCTCCCGCACACCACACCCGCCTTCGCTCAGCCCTGGTCTTGCTGCTGAGCCCTCTGCCTCCAATGCTCTTCCCTCCTCTCTCCAGCTGGGCTTGTCTTGCCTTGTCTTGTCTCACCCCTTGGGGACAGCCCTCCTCGACCTCCCTGAAGGGCCAGATCACCCTGTTAGACGTTCTTTGGACACCTTAATGCCACGTGTTCATGTTCTCATCTGAGCAATATCAGCCCTTTGAGGGAGATCAGCCTCATGTCACAGATGAAGACACGGAGGCCCGGAGAGGGTCTGTCAGTGGCTCACAGCTGTGAAGCTCTGTGCCCCGCCTGCCTGCCCGCCCATCTGTTAATGTTACAGCAGCTGCCCTCCCCCACCCACCATTACACCGTACTTGCAACTCCCAGGAGCTCCCACCAGAGGGAGCCCCTCACTTTCTCGTTCCACCCCCGCCCCCTCACCCCCACTCAATGGCTGACACATAGTAGGGATTCAGTTAATGTCTGTTTGTTGAAACCCGGCCTGATAATATAATACCAAAGTTCTTTCTGCACAGATGAAGAGATTGAATAACCAAAAACATTATTTGCCAAAGACATGCTAGGGAACAGTACACCCTCGGGTTACTGATAAGCATACACCAAAAATGGGGTTCTAGCACCAAATACAGTTGGGAAGGCGCCACTTTAAGCAGACTTCTACAGGGACCCTTACGGCGGGGTTTCTTGGAGTCTTTCCAAAATTCATGTGTATTGACACTCCCGACAAGGGGCTTGGGTTAGGCACCTTTTCCTCAGACGACTTTGGTGGTAGAACCTTCTTTCCTGGGAGCCTGACACCAGACTAGAATTCCATGGAAGTGCCTCGAGAGCTGCTCTAGCGTGTGGCACCCCTGTCCCCTCTGCTTTGTGAAGTCAGGGGGGGATCTGACCCCCAGGACAGCGCTGGTCCCTATGTCTGGCAGTGGTAAATCTAATCATTGAATATTCAATCATGCTCAACTACAGGGACTCTATCAACGTTTCCCAGCTTTTAAGTCTGGTTTACTTCAGCCAGAAACTCTCATGGCAGCTGATTCTGTTGCCACCCCTCTTGAGGTGACTCGCACCTTTCTTGGTTTATGATCCACATTAGTGATGCTGAAGTCCCTGTGTCCTCCTTTCTCAAGAACTGTGACCACAAACTCCGCACTGGAAGGCAATGAGAACAGGAAGGCTGCTTAAATGAGCCACAGGGGAGGAGAGATCAAGACAATATCCAGTTTTTATGAAATAGCAAACAGACTTGCCAAACGGGCATGATAGAAAAAGGCTGTCCACTGGTCAGCTGAGGGCCCCAGAGACTCCCGCTGAGGGAAGAATCCACGACAGGGCTCTGACAGTTCCCACCTATTCATTCAACACACATTTACATAAGAGATGACCATTTTCACATTTTTACTATTTGCATCCTCCCTTTCACTTTTTCTGGAGACATTTTTTAAGCACTCTGTGTATAAGATGCTGGCATGTTGATTGTTTTCCCAGTCCTTGGTTTTGAGAGTTTGAGACGCTTCAGTACAATTTGGGGAATAGAAAGAACATCGACGATATATCAGGGAGTATCAAGAACAGCCAGCAAATCAATTGTTCTCAAAGAGGGTTTGTGAATTCCTTGTTTGGAACTTGGGACACAGTTCCTGGAAGAAATCTCAGACTGATAGTGATTATAATAAAATATAATAATAATAACAGATAGTAGAAATAGTATCTAAGTGTTCGCTGTGTGCCTCAGTGTTCATTCTCTCATTCAATCCCTGCAATGCTGTTATGAGGTGGCTACAATGGTCATCTCCATTTTCCAGAGGAAGAAACTGAGGCTTGGAGAGACCAGGTAACTTATTTCAGGTGACACAACTGGTAAGTGGCAGAGCATGACTCCAACCAGGCCTGTGTGTGCTGAGCTACACCAACAAAAGCCTGTGCATCCTCAAAGCTGCGCTGACATATGGCAGAAAATTACATCGTTATAATTATGGCACCTATGACAGGGAAGTAATGGCATTTAATAAGCAAACCTCTTTATAATCTTGAACATTAATGTCCAGTATATTTCATTTTAATTGATGTCCCAGTGATTCCTAGAGAACTCTAGCAGTCTTTTCATGTGTGTATGGCCATTCATGTTGGTTTTTTTGTGGATTTCCTTTGCACGTTACTTGCCTGTTTCTCTGTTAGGGTATTCTTTCTTTGATTAATTTGCATTGATCAATCTTATCAATTAATTTGAATCTATTAATTGATTAATTTTGTTTCTTGGTTAACTCAGGCCATGTAGACAGAGATTATGTCCTTTCCTCCCATTCTGGTTGCAGGGGCTTGGCTGTAAGGGTGGAGAACAGAGCTAATCTGTGTTCCTTTGGCCAGTCTGCTTGTATGTGGCTTGTTTTCAAGGTTCTTGAGTTTTCATGGTTCCATGGTCTATTGGAATGAAAGCTGCACAGAGTGGTAGAAATCAGGAATCAGCATAAACTGTGTTGAGAAATCTTTCTTTGGTAGAATATTAAATTCTTAAAATAAAACTACTTTTCCTAAAACATGATGAGCTTGTGTCCTTCTCACCCCTCAGTGGTCATGGGGCCTATGTTGAGATGGAGCCACAACCACGACAAACACAGCTCCCTGCCAACCTGCCCTGCACAGGTAACATGACCAGAAATCAACTCCTCTCACATGAAGCCACTGCGATTTGGGGGTGTTTGTCACCTAGCCCATCCTGACTGCAGTACTGCCTCTCTGGCAATCTGTGCTGTTCTTGCCTCCAATGAATTAGCACATTTGACATTCTCCAATGACTAGAGGGTTGTGACCGTGGTTCTTCATGGCTCTCTGGTGTCCTCAGAACACTCTCTGTCAGGTCACTTGAATGGTCTCTGTTCTTTGCAACAGAACAGCAAACCAAAAAATAACCACCACCCCAACAAACACCAACCCGGCATTCCCTCCGTCAGCCTGCATCCAGTCCAGGTAGCTCCGGCCCCTGTGACCTCCTACCTGGGCCATTGCAGGCCTCCCAGCGACTGCCCTGCCCTAGCACCCCTCTCTGCTGCCCCAGTGGTACCCCTAAACCACAGGTCCGACCGTGATCTCCACCCGCTTGTCTCCCTTCTCTGTGCCCAAACTCCTGGCCCGACATGCAAGGCAAACAACCTTGCTTTCAATCCTGTGTAAAAGTAAATACACCTAGAAGTAGGACTGGCGGAGGCAATATTACACAGGGTGCATGTTTTCCACAGCCAGGGCCATTCTCTCTCCAGGACTCTGTCTCGGCTCTGTGTCTGCAGTGAGGAAAACCCAGCTGTGCCCACGTGCTGAGTCAGAGCTGATACACCGAGTCAGACGCATCCACCAGGTCTTAGAAGCTAGTAGTTCAGCGGTGGTGTGAGCTCTTGCTGGCTCGAACGCTGAGCAGGCAGGCCCTGCTGCCCAGACAAGCAGGCCGTGAGGGAGCCCCACCTCCTCCAGCCACCTCGTGGGCCACCCGCTGCCGCTCTGTGGGGTTATTGCCAAACGCTGCTGATTTGAGTAAGAATCTCAGCCCGTGAGCTCAGTGGTCTATATTTTTCTGTCACTGACATCTGTTATGAGTCCCATTCTGTTAGGCTAGGCGGCTGAAAATAAATCTGTCAATGTGAGGCTCAGCCCAGCCCCTTCCCCAGGGCTGCGTCTCCAGCGCAGTGGGGCCTGCGTGGTGCCAGGGGTCAGGAAGGGCATCAGCAGACAGGCCTCGGGCTCTCAGGCTACACAGGTCGCTGCCCTGTCACTCTCATGCCAAGCCTCCCTGGGTTTGCTCTCTGAGTTGGTCACGTCTACACTGTTCTCAGTCGTGGGGAAAACCTAGTCCCATCCATAAGCTGCACTGGGCCACAGTGGAGCTGTCTCAAACCCTTTTGCCTAGAAACTCCTTTATCAACAGCCTTCCGGCCCTGCACATGCTGGACGTGGAAACCTTTGGGGATTTCGCTATTTCTAACCACCCCCTCCAAAAGGGCACATGGGTCACTCTCTGCTCTTGGGTCCCAAACATTGTTCTTATGTCCTCTGACCCTTTCTCAGGGAGCCCAGAAACGCTTAAGATTTTTATTTTTCTTCTAATCTCTTCTCCTCCTTCCATCCCTCCCCCAAATCCAGGCATCTCGACCTAATCCTGGGGGCAAGGAAAGCAAGCTCTCGCATTTGCAGTGGAAAGCCTCAGCTGTTGCAGCATGGAAGCCCAGCATCTGTCTGTGTCCTCTAATTCTGCAACACCGTCCCCTCCTTGAAGAGGAAAGGTGGGCTGCCCTGCTGTCTGGGCTGGGAGCAGCGCCCCTACACCCCTCCTGGGGCTGAGGCTATGGAGGCTCCCAGAAGGGATTTCTGGGCCCACAGAGGAGAGGCAGGGGAGGAAGCGTCATCCTCACTTCTGCCAGGGACTTGGCAAGGCTCCAAGCCAGCATGGCCAAGGAAGGCAGCCCACCCGCCCTGGCCCAGAGGGGCTCTGCCACCCCAGGGGTGCTGGGAAGGTGCTCTGGGCAGGGGCCTTGTCCACGGGAGGCCAGAGCAGTAGGGCATGAGGGACTGTCAAGGGGTGTAGCGGGGAGAATTCAGGGGACTCCCAGAGACACAGCCAGCATCCGAGCCAAGAAAGACTCCAGGTGCAAGAGGACAGGACAGGATAGTTGGGGAAGCTGAGCAGAGCAGTCCCACCGCTGGGGCCAGGAGGGGCACGGTGCCCTGGGACTGCGCCCTGGGCCAGCATAGTCATTGCTTCTTTCACTGAGAATTAGAAGCCTCTTGAGCAAGTGAGGAGGGCCCGAGGGTGCTCACCCTGCTTGGACACCTCCCTAAAGGGACCACCAACTGGACAGTCTTGAAGGACACCCCAGAATTTCTCTGATCTTTATGTAAACTCCTCTCCTTAGAACTACTGTCCCTACTAAGGCGATGTGCTTCCAGAAAACATCTTGCTTGAAGTAGGCAAACCAGACAGGGAGCTGATGTTCACTGAGCAGCTGCCCTGCATGCTGGGTTTCAGGCTGAGACTCTGTGCACATTGTCTCACTTATTCCTCACGATAGGCCCACGGGTCTGGCGTCCGGCACTGTTGCCACCAACACCATTGTACAGAGGAGGAAACTGAGGTCCAGAGTGTTTGCGAAAGTTGCTCCACGTCATAAGGGGCAGGGTAGGGATCCACATTTAGTTATGAGCACCTCACCTGGGCCACCTCCCGCCTGTACCCTGCCCGCTCATGTTTGCCTCTGAAACTGGAAAGCAGAGCCCTGGAAATGAAAACAGAATCCCTAAGTCAGTGTGGTAGGAGAGCAACAAAAAGGGGCAGGTCTTGTTTTTACTAAGATCAGGTCTTTGTGACGCACGAGAGCGGGGAACTCTGACAAATGGGGCCTGGCGTGAAGGTACACTCATGTCTCGTCTTGTCTTGCAAGGAAGGGGGTTCAAAGCAGCAGGTACTCGCGACTTTGCCCCACCCACATCCCCAGTGGTAGAACTGCAAAGAATGGTTTCTGAGGGCTTTGGGAGTGAGAAAGATGCTCAGGTAATTCCTGCTTCCGGAAGAGAATGGCTTCTTCTATCTGACTCTCCTCCTGGCACCAGAAACTTGAAACATGAACACTGCTAACGGAGGTCACTTGCCATGTGACACAAGCCACCTGCACCTCCCTCTGGACAGAACGTCCTCTCCCTGGAGGCTGGCCCATGGCCCTGGGTGAGCCCTGCCACCTCCTGCCTCCCTCAGCCACCTTGGACTCCCAAAAACAGGGAAGCCACTTGGCCTGAAAAGAACACAAGAGCAGTTCCGCAGGGAGCCATCCAAAGATGGTATTGGTGCCTTGCCCAAGAGGAGGGCACACGCTTTACCTGAGGGCCGGCCTATGACCCACCTCTGACAGATTTTTTACCACTTCTGGAGTGGCAATTATGGAATTCTCCTTAAGTGATTTTTCACTGGTGCAAACTCAGCCTTCCCTGCACTGTTCCATGAGACACATGGTACAGTCTTAGGGGTGCGGAAATGTTTGCATTATGATCTGAATTGCCCATGAGCCAGCACCCCAGGAAGGCAGCAGCCACCCGGGGAAGAGCTCTGTCTACAGCCTCCAGCTTTCACTACCAGTTAGATTTTGGATGCATCCCCTGGTGTGGTCTGTGTTGCCCATCCCTCCCTCATCCACTCCTCAGTGCACCCTAACCAGGACTGAAAGCAAAGGCTAGGAATCTGTCCAAAGATGTTTCTTGGATGGATCTCGTGGCTAGTCCTGGGTGGTCTACAGAGTCAGACCTCCTGGCACATTCGTATGGGATGAGCAGTGAGGATCCCAGGAGAAGGGAGCAGAAGGGACCCTGCAGCAGAAGTGACCTGGTGGGGCTTTGGAGAAGGATTCCTGGCTAATGGCTAGTTTTCCGTCTTGACCTGGGTGGAATGATGCAGGCATTACACATGACAAAAATTCATTATGTTGCATATTTATGTCTTACGTTCAATGCAGGATGTTTGTTGTATTTTATATTTTTTTTAAAACACAGCTTTTAGAGAAAAGACATCCCGAAGCATTTCCAATTATATTGCCACAGTGGCTGCCGCTAGAAGAGATGCAGTGCCTAAGTCCGGAAATATCTGTGAAAGGGAAATGTCAGGCTCTCTGGACACAAAAAGAAAGAGGAATTTGATTTCATGCTGGGAGAGGCTATGGCCAGGGAGCGCTGGCTGTGTCTCCACGCCCAGAGGGCTGCAGAGCCGGGCTGAAGACAGCCTGGGGAGGGACCTCGGGGACCTGAGTGGCCACTGTTGGCACCGGCTGGAAGGAGGCAGCTGCTGAAAGCAAGAGCCGCCAGGGCCTTGCCCAAGAGGCCTCCCTGATCTTTGCCACTGTTGCCACAGATTACGTGAGGCAAAATGTGTTCTTTATAAAGCCGCCCCCAACTTTTCATTAGCTTGCTTTTTTTTCTTCTTCTTCTTAACAAGAAAACTAATAAGGAGAAACTACAAGAAAACCCCAGCTGGATTTAAGCCCTCTGCAGTGTGGCCAAATGTGGCTGAACTCGGACCAAATAAAGATGTTTACTGACAGCCTAATAAACAAATGGGCCCCGTTGGATGTAAACTTGATGAATGGAGCTTCCAGGTGTTTTCACTAATGGCAATAAGCACTACAACCCACAGTATTTGTGATTCAAGTATAATGCATTATTAGGCCATTAGAGGCTGAGCACGGAGAACCATTTGGACACAGCCCTATCAATAATGCTGCTTCCCAGCCTGCATTTAGGCCCGGGGAATTAGTCATCCTGATACTCTATTTAATAAAAACCTCAAGAAGAAGCATCAAAAATCACATTACATTTTAACAGGGTTACAGCAGCCCAGGAGAACCACAAGTTTAATTTTCATAAGAGCATTCATTCCTCAATTATGTCAAACATGAAAATGTAAATGGCAAATTTAATGCTAACAATATCCCTCAAAGCACATTGGCAGGTAAGGCACATTATGTTGAGTGGATGCTGGCTGCATATCAAGCAGCCCCCAGAGGGAGACTTGGGGGTCAGAGAGGAGGGGGTTTCCAGGCTACTTGGCTGGGCTGCCCCTGGGAGAGCCACATCCTCAAAGCCAGGGGCACAGAAGCTCCTTCCCCCATGCAGGGAGGGAAACACCAGTTTTGGATCTGTGGGCTTCCTGGCGCCCACCCATGGCATTTCCAGTGGATGCCAAAAGTTAGTTCGTTTCGTGTGGCAGCAGCTGAAAGAAGCCAATGAAGGCATTCCAGGGCCTAAAAGTGAAGAGAACTTCCAAGAGATGGCCAGGAACTGCATGGGACGTGAGATGGGAATCTGCATTTTAAACAAAATTCCAGGGCTCCCCCTCCCTCGGAGGACTAGACCAGCTTTCTGGCCAAGTGCATGGCAGAAAGAGGGGAGTATTATTTCTGTTTTTAACTGAAGCCACTGGCAACAGCCACCAGAGAATTTCACTGCCTTTTTCCATAAAGAAATTTGTCTCTGGAAGATGCCACAATACATTGATCAGTTTTCTTAGAAAGTAATCAGTGGCAAAAAAAAAAAAATCAGATATTGTGTATTGGTATATGCAGAGGAAAATAGCTGAAAGATTATACACCAAACGTGTCAGGGTACATCACAAGCATGCATTACTTTGTAAGCAAAAACTATAATGATAAAGGTTTTTTTTAAGCTAGAAACCTTATCAGAGAATGTCCGTTCATGGATAGAGCCATTTCCCTGATGACAAGCAGTTGTACCATTCTTTCTGAGTTGATCTGTGACGGGAATTAAATCAGAGTCATAAAATGCAGGAGCAGAAAGAAGGCTCGGATACAATCTGGTCTTATCCCTTCCTTTACTCTAGAGGAAGCTGAGGCCCAGAGAGTTTCATTCATTCAATAAGGATTTACCAAGAGTCTGAAATGTGCCAGGCAGGACGTGAGGCTGTGGGCTTCCCTCCAGGGCTTGACCCAAGCCACAGACTAAAGCCCTCCCTGTGTAGCATCCATCACTGATACCTGGATCCCAGGTAACCCGATACGTGACAGCAAATTTTACCATACAACTGCATCACTTTAGATGTAAAAGGCCCTATGGGGAAAACACAATAAGGCGTGCATATTGAGTTCAAATCAACAAACTTTTATTAGACAAATACCCCTTATAAGACATTGCGATGGTTGCTGGAGATTCTGAGATGAAAAAACACAAGCATCTCACAGTCTTGGGAGAGAGAGAAACATACATAACAGATAGGACAGTACAGATGCATGTATGTGCCTGGATAAGATGTGACTTTCTAAGGAGATTTCAGTGAAGGCTTCACCGGAGATGAGGTCCAAGCTGAGTTTTGAACAAACAAGCATTTGTAGGATGGACGTGAGAATAAAGGGAATTTCCAACAAAAGGAGCAGCGTGTGCAGAGGTTGTTCTGTACAAATCCCATGATTTCTGAACTGTGCTGGGGGGCGTGGGAGGGCCTCATGGGGGGAGGCGAGGAGCAGGTAGGCAGGGCCAGAGCACGGTGGCCTGTAGACTGTGGCGAGGAGTTGGATCCTATTGTGATGCCTGTGTGGAAAGAAAAGCCTGTCATGGTCATGTTTTTATTGCATAGAGACCATCTGGTGGCTGAGGAGACACAAGGGAAGGCACAGAGTGGAGGCAGGGAGACCCGCAAGCTAACAGACATAGTGGCCCAAGTGAGAAGAGATGAGGGTCCAGGCCAGGTCAGACAAGAAGGGACACGTGAAAGAAGGTATAATTTTACCACTTAGAGGTAAAACCACAGGACGGCTTGATTGTCTGGATGTGGGATGACCGATGGAGGTCAGCTTTGCAATCCAGGGGAATGGCCAGGTCTCCACGTACATGGGGAAAACAAGGGAGGGAATTAATTTAGCTTTAGACAGGTTGAGTTTAAGGAGCTTTTGGAACACTGGAGGAATGAATTTAACGTACGTAGACTCTGGAGCTCCAGAGAAAGTTCTAATGGCTCGTGAGGCTTTATCATGTGATAGTGGTTAAAACCACGAGAGTGAAATGAGCTTTTTGGCCCAAAGAGAAAGCAAATGAAAAGAGAAAGTGGCCGCCCCTAGCTACTAAGGAATGAAAACGTTAAGGCATGGGCAGAACAAGACCTAATGAAGGTGACAGAGAAGGAACAGTCAGAGCAGCAATAAGACGACAAAGACGGTGACCAAATTCCAGACACACAGAGCAGTTTCTGGGGAAGAGGTGATGAGAAGAGATTTCTGCGCGGTGTCGGGGGTGAGTAATGGGAGAGGTGTCAAATTTCTCAAAGGGGAGTAGAGCCACACACCAGGAAGGTCACACTGGTCACAAGAACCTAGCAATCAAAGATGGAGGTGAAGTCAGTGTTCTCAAGTCAGCGTGGCCCTTTGTGGTTCCTCGAGGAATTTAAAATAAGACCAAGAATAGAGTAATTCACCATATCAAAGTACATTTTATTGATGCCTGATTTCTGGCTGGCCCCCAGGGAAGCCCAAGCCTAAGCATCCAGACATTCTGAGCACTGCTATTTAAAAAAATTAAAAAATAAAAAAAATAAGAGGACACTCTCCTCTCATCACAACATGTCATGATCTACTCCCATTTTCAGCTCCCTTCCCCATACTTAACAACCACATCTTAAGACAGTGGTAGAGAAAACATTATGAAGAGAAATGGGAGACCTCTGCCAGCCACAGTGACCTTCACCTCACCTTGGCCATGTGTGCCTTCTCCCTGTCAGCACTGAGCATCTCACACACTAAGTATCTTGACTCTTGGGTCCCTTCTCTGCGTCTAGCACCAAAAGAACAGAGGAGGGTTGATATTACATAGATCGTGTTAGCTGGGGAGAGGGCAAAATGGGAACATTCTAAGACAAAGGGTCTGCACTGTGTCTCCACGTGGGGCACCTGGAGACCAGACGATGCAGGTGGGATGGGGAAGGGCATCACTTAACCTCGTCAGAACCGCGGGGAGGACACTTTGGCCAGAGGTTTGACTCTGGGCTATTGTCACATAGTCAAGGTCAGTAAGCACGTCCCCCTTCCTCTGGAGCCGGCATTAACTCTCGCTGTGCGACTGCGCAAGACCAGGTGACGAGCAGGGAGGGGAAGAGAGAGGCTAAGAATGCGGGAAGGACGCCAGACAGCATAGCCGAGGACAGGCTGGCACACACCTGGTGTCAGCCGGGAGGGCAACCTGTCCTCAGCTCCATGGCTCCACACGGAGGAACAGGATTAATCGCCTCCCTTGGATACTCTCTCGTCTCACTTCCTCTCCAAGGGAGGAGGAGTGAACTACTGATTAATTTGAGAGCAAACATTTGTCTGAGGCTGGACCTATGTCCCAAGCCCCCTGTAGACGTCCCCACCAGCAGAAGGCACTGCTTCTCTTCTGCGTCTCCCGCAGAAGCTGGAGACAAACAGTGAGTGCCAGGTGACAATCTCTGTGAGGTAGGCTGATGGCTCCACTTTACACAAAACAAATGTACCATGGGGGCCCTGACATGCACCAAGAACTTGCTTCCATTGGCAAATACATTGAGGTGCCTAGGACACTGGTTTGTCTTTGGCCAGAAAAGGTTAACGAAGAAACAAACAAACAAAACACAGACACACACACACACACACACACACACACACACACACACACACACATGCACACACGCATTAACTGAGCGAGAATTGGAACCTCAGAGAGAGATGGGGGCGCCGGGGGGTGGGGGGAAGAGAGAGACAGAGAAAGAAAGAAAGAGGATCATGTAT
>NW_012137636.1:2605108-2609466 GCF_000956105.1 Propithecus coquereli | reverse complement strand
AGACAGCATAGCCGAGGACAGGCTGGCACACACCTGGTGTCAGCCGGGAGGGCAACCTGTCCTCAGCTCCATGGCTCCACACGGAGGAACAGGATTAATCGCCTCCCTTGGATACTCTCTCGTCTCACTTCCTCTCCAAGGGAGGAGGAGTGAACTACTGATTAATTTGAGAGCAAACATTTGTCTGAGGCTGGACCTATGTCCCAAGCCCCCTGTAGACGTCCCCACCAGCAGAAGGCACTGCTTCTCTTCTGCGTCTCCCGCAGAAGCTGGAGACAAACAGTGAGTGCCAGGTGACAATCTCTGTGAGGTAGGCTGATGGCTCCACTTTACACAAAACAAATGTACCATGGGGGCCCTGACATGCACCAAGAACTTGCTTCCATTGGCAAATACATTGAGGTGCCTAGGACACTGGTTTGTCTTTGGCCAGAAAAGGTTAACGAAGACACAAACAAACAAAACACAGACACACACACACACACACACACACACACACACACACACATGCACACACGCATTAACTGAGCGAGAATTGGAACCTCAGAGAGAGATGGGGGCGCCGGGGGGTGGGGGGAAGAGAGAGACAGAGAAAGAAAGAAAGAGGATCATGTATTCAGGCCTTTCTGTGTGCTGAGCCCTGAGTTCTGTAACCATAAGCCCATCCCTGCAATAATTTCATTCCATAGGAAGGAATCAGAATCAAGAGAGATTAGGCAACTTGCCTATGATCACACAGCTGAAAAGAGACAAAAGTGATATTTGAATACCCCAGGTCTGTCTAATTCCAAAGCTTCTGGTCCTTCTACTAAACCTGTGGTCTCCAACTCCTGGGCTACGGCCCAGCCCAGTACCAGTGCATGGCCTGTTAGGAACCTTGCCGTGCATCATCACCTGAGCGCTGCTTGCCCCTCTTCTGACCACTAGCCTCCCAGCCACGCCCCCTGCCCCTATCCATGGAAAAATTGTCCTCCAGGAACCAAGCCTCACAGCAGCAGGTGGGCAGTGGTGAGGAAGCGAAGCTTCATCTGTATTTACAGCCACTCCCCATCACTGGCATCGCCGCCTGAGCTCTGCCTCCTCCATTCCCCTGCCCCGTCCGTGGCAAAATTGCCTTCCATGAGACCAGTCCCTGGTGCCAAAAAGGTTGGGGACCGCTGCACTAAACCACTGTCGTATGGTGAGTAATCTGTTTCATGCATTTTCTATTTGTTGACAGTTTCTGCTCTATGTCAGAGCAGAAAGCCCACTGTCTAGGAATAGCAGAAATGTTTGGGTTTTTAATTGAGGTTCAGAAAATTCCTAGGATCCATTAGGAGACTTTTATCTACTGCTGTATCTAGGATATCATTCCCTGACATCAGGCTGGGTGTGGCGGCTCACGCCTGTAATCCTAGCACTCTGGGAGGCTGAGGCAGGAGGATCACTTGAGCTCAGGCGTTTAGACCAGCCTGAGCAAGAGCCAGACCTCGTCTCTACTAAAAATAGAAAAAATCAGCCAGGCATGGTGGTGCTCACCTGTAGTCTCAGCTACTCAGGAGGCTGAAGCAAGAGGATCACTTGAGCCCAGGAGTTTGAGGTTGCTGTGAGCTAGGCTGACACCACCGCACTCTAGCCTGGGCAACAGAGCGAGACTCTGTCAGAAAAAAAGAAAAAAGAAAAAGAATTCCCTGACGTCCATCAAAGCTTTTGCTTCTAAGGGCAATGGCAAGAGCACAGGCTTTGGAGAAGAGAGGACTGCGTTAAAATCTTAACTCTGCCACTTACTGAGTAACATTAAGCAGGATATTTTACCTCTAAGCCTCAGTTTCCCCCTCTGGAAAATGATGATGGTGGGAGCTGCCTCATAGGATTGTCACAATCATTAAAAGACATATAGTATATAGTATATTGAATGCTGTATACACATGAGGTATGCTGTAGTCAGCCCTCAAAAATCTAAGGCCCCCTCCCTGTTTCAGTTTGAGAAATTTTTAAGGGGGACTGCATCTCAAAAACAGTGGCCAAGAGATGACATTAGCTTCTCAAAAGTGTTTAGAGGAATGGAAGCCAGGCTTCTTTCATGGGGATTCATGCCCTGTTGAGAATCAGTTCTTCATCAACTACTCAGAAAAGTCTACAAAACATAAATCTCACTGGGGGTGCCAAGTGTGGCAGGCAGCCTTCTGAGATGGCCCCCAATGGACCCTGCCTCCAGGTGGCCATAGCCTTGTGTGATACCCTCCCCTGGAGTACAGGCTGCACTTGGAGCTTGTGTCTAAGGAACAGCAGAAGTAATCGGATGTCATTTCCGAGATAAGCTGTGCTTCCATCTTGCTAGCACTCCCCTTCTGCCCTCTACTCGCCTTGGGGAAGCCAGCTGCCACGTTGTGCCGCCCTACGGAGAGTCTCCTGTGACAAGGCGCTGTGTGTGACCTCCAGGCCACAGCCAGGGACAAACAGAGGCCCTCAGCCCAATGTCCTGCAAGGAACAGATTCCTACCATCGACCATGTGAGTGAGCTCGGAAGGGCACCCTGCCGGCTAACCCTGAGAGGACTGCAGCCCCAGCACCCCTGCCGGCAGCCTCAAGACAGACCCTAAGCTTAAGGACCCAGTTAAGCTGTGCCCAGACACTGACCCACCGAAACTGTGAGATAATAAACATGTTGTTTTAAGCTGGCTAACTTTTGGAGTCATTCGTTATGCAGCAATACGTAGCTAATGCATCAAGTAATCTTGGCTCTGCACGCTTTTTCATTTGAATACACGCAGCCCAGAAACAAAAAAATAATTAAAATCAATTCTAAGCTTTACTGGTGTTTTGTGAAGGAAATCAAGGTACATACAATTAATCTGACATCCCACTGCCACATGGAAAATTCCCCTTGCCCCATAGCACTGCACCTGCTCTCTCTTGTATCCAGCGGCTGCTCCAAACCTTTTCTCTCCGTGCCCCTCTCTCAACTGCCCACTGAAAACTGACCCCCAGAATTGGACCCTCGTGGCCCTTCTGCCTCCCACTCTCCCTTTCCTTCCCCGTCTGTCCTCTCTGGCAGGTCTATGTCTGATGCCAATCACCAGGGGCTCGTCTCAGTTCTGCCTCTTCTTGCTCTAACAAAGCTAATGACTAGAGCAGGCGAAGACTGCCTTCGTGTTTGCCTGAGATAGTGGGGTGCAGGAAAGTTAGGGAACACTCACCTGGGGTTAATGTTTGACTCTGTTGACACTGACAATGAGTTTGGGCAATGATTTTTGAGCTGCTCTGTGAACGTACACAAATTCCACGGTGTCTGGGCTGCAGCTTGGGACAGAGCAATCAGTCTTTGAAGAAGTAGCAGCTGCCAGTGGGCAATTTTGGGAGTGTTAACCACCACTTATAAAGAAATTGGGCCCTGTGGAGTGAAATTTTCCACTACAAACATTTTACAGCTTCTCTATTTGTGATTACATTAGGTGGCGGGGTGGGTGGGGAGAACTACAGATATTTTTGAGTTAAAGATAGTTAATAGACTCATGAATTAGGTAAGGGTTTTGTCCTAGAGCTAAATTATTAAAAGCAAGAATGTCTCAGACAGAAAGAGTGCCAAGTTCTACCAAGACTGAATTTTTCAAAGCCTTGCAGGCCAGCGCCTGACTTGAAAATTTGCTACAATCCGAATTTGAGGGCATTCAGATAACTCTGAGCATACTCCGTAGGCAGTGTGGAGTCATTATCTCCCCTAAGTAGATTCAGTTCCAAGAGCAGGCAATTAAATAGCTTATTTTAGGCGAGAAGACTGCTGTAAATTTGCTAACCCCATTACTTTCGCTGCAGTGCTTATCTGTCCGTAAAGGACAGCCTTGCGGGGGCAGAGGAAGCTCTTAACTGCTGAGACCAGAGAATGGCTGACATGTCAGGCTTGGCCTCAGAAGGGTCTGTGCATAGAGGACAATGCCATTGTTGCCCTAAATGCCACCACTTTGGGCTCAAACAACAATTCTCTCGTGTTATTTTCGGGAAGATAGTGGGCTCTGCGAGGACAAGGATGACATCCTTCATCTCTGAACATATTCTGAGCTCTCTGTGTTTATCTGAGCCATCACATCCCAATCTCTTGAAAGCAGAGCTAACGGTACTCACACACCAGGAATTGCCAAGTACGTTTTCGTGCACAGAGATCTCCTAGCACGAGTCCTGGCATATAGGAGCCAATATATACACACATACCTAAATTGATAAATGAGAAAGAGAGTATCACGAGAGGGATCCTGGAGATAAAATTAACCAGAATAATGCACCTTCATTGTTGTGTGTGCTCTCTGTTAGACACCGTTTTCAATAGACAGAGAGCATCAAAATATTATTCATAGATGAGAAAGTATTTTTACAATATGTCC
>NW_012137636.1:2594950-2605058 GCF_000956105.1 Propithecus coquereli | reverse complement strand
GGGCATTCAGATAACTCTGAGCATACTCCGTAGGCAGTGTGCAGTCATTATCTCCCCTAAGTAGATTCAGTTCCAAGAGCAGGCAATTAAATAGCTTATTTTAGGCGAGAAGACTGCTGTAAATTTGCTAACCCCATTACTTTCGCTGCAGTGCTTATCTGTCCGTAAAGGACAGCCTGGCGGAGGCAGAGGAAGCTCTTAACTGCTGAGACCAGAGAATGGCTCGCATGTCAGGCTTGGCCTCACAAGGGTCTGTGCATAGAGGACAATGCCATTGTTACCCTAAATGCCACCACTTTGGGCTCAAACAACGATTCTCTCATGTTATTTTCAGGAAGATAGTGGGCTCTGCGAGGACAAGGATGACATCCTTCATCTCTGAACAGATTCTGAGCTGCTCTGTGTTTATCTGAGCCATCACATCCCAATCTCTTGAAAGCAGAGCTAACGATACTCACACACCAGGAATTGTCGAGAATGTTATCGTGCACAGAGATCTCCTAACACAAGTCCTGGCATATAGGAGCCAATATATACACACACACCTAAATTGATAAATGAGAAAGAGAGTATCACGAGAGGGATCCTGGAGATAAAATTAACCAGAAAAATGCACCTTCATTGTTGTGTGTGCTCTCTGTTAGACACCATTTTCAATAGACAGAGAGCATCAAAATATTATTCATAGATGAGAAAGTATTTTTACAATATGTCCTGCTGGTATGAAATCTAATATAGTGAAATTAACTGTATTTAACTGTTAATTTAATCATCATTATGGCTATTTTCTAGATAGGCAAACTGAATAATATTTCAGAGGTTAATTTGCAGCACCTATTCACAAGTACATAATAAGGCTTTTATAAGTGTAATAATAGTCTTTTGAGTACACACAATTTGCCAAGGACTTAATATACATTATCTCTTTTAATATTTTCAGCAACCTCATTTTTAAGTTGGGGACTATTAAGCTCTTTGAACAGAGGAGTAAACAGAGGCTCAGAGAAGTTAAGTGACAATGATCAGTAAGGGCAGAGCCGTGTGGCCTGGTTCACACTGAGGCGGTCCTGGGTGCAGAACCCATGCGTTGCATTTCAATACCGGACCACTGAAGCTACATGTCTGTGTTGCCTTAGGAACGGAGGAAGTTCCCCGTGTGGGTGTTGGCCTCCCTCCCGCTGCCCTCACCAAACAGTGCTACTGAAACCCCTGCCTTTCCTCCTGGAGTCCTGGGCTTTTCAGCAGTGTGATGCATACTTTCTTTTGTTGTAGAAGTTGCAGTT
Source organism: Propithecus coquereli (assembly GCF_000956105.1). NCBI lineage: Eukaryota > Metazoa > Chordata > Mammalia > Primates > Indriidae > Propithecus > Propithecus coquereli. The sequence continues at coordinate 2,603,775 of NW_012137636.1, read as the reverse complement.
CTAGGGAATCACTGCTTCTGCTTTTGATTATAAACTCTTTTGCTTTGTATTCCCAGTGGCTACAATTTAATTGGAATCACTCCTCCCTCCAACCTGTTAGTGGTTCCTCAAAGGCTACACACCTTCCCTTTAGTGCACATTTCTATACTTTTATGGTGTTTTTTTCTAGTGAAAGCCTGTTATTTTTCATTGTGGCTGGCCATAAAAGAATCAAATATTGTGTTATATTGAAAAATAAACTCCACTTCAACAGCCTCAGTGAACCTACACCTCCTGAGCTACTCATAAGCTACTACTCCTTCTCTTAAAGAGGCTGCTGTCCACGGCAGGGAGCTTGCCCAGCCAGATCCAGCCGCCCACTCCTTCGCTGCTTCCTGCCTCACTTTGCCTTTGGATGTGGTACTCCAATAAACGCCCCACTTGTTTGCTGGTTGTGATTGGACATGTTGGGGCTTGCTCTGGCCACTTCTATCCACCTCCTCTCAGCCCAGCCGTGGCCGGCTTTACTGGAACTCTCCTGAGAACCCCTGCAGGAGCTCCAAGTCCCTTCTCGGAGCAGTGACTACACTTGCAGAGTGTCTCCGTGTAGGGGCATTGCAGACCACATGGGAAGAAATCTAACATCCCAAAACTAGAACTGGTTTTAATTTAAAACATTTGGTTGCATTTGGGAAGACCTCCTAAGCTAGGTTTCCAGGCCATCTGCAAACAACACAAACTCGGAAGTTCAGCTTCACAGCAAAGCCCCTGGACAAGTGTGCACACGCAGGAAAGCTGAGAGTGCCACTTGCCTTTGGAAGCAAATGAAGAGAGCGCCCAGAGCATCCTGCCACCCTCCTGCAGGCAGCACATCACGGGGTGATCATGGGGAGGCATCAATTGCACAAACAGGAAGTCAGGCTGTAGGTTTGCAAGGAATAGCACAGAGCCAACCATCCCATAATCTTCACCAGCGAGGCTTGTGTTCTCTGTGGTCCCCTGTATTCCCTACTGCGCTCAGTGGGGCCCTCACTACCTGCCTCCGAGTCACCTCCACCAGATCCCCCCATCTTTTCTCACCTGAAGCCGTCACAAAGGCCTCTCCCCTCTCCCTCCTGCCTGCGTCTCAGTGAGGCCCCTCCTCCTCACCCTCTGACGCCTCGCTAAATTCAGACCTTCCCAGTCTCTCACCTGGACTTCTGCAGCTTTCTTCTACCAGACTTTTCCCACATCTGTCTGTCACACAACTGCCAGAGCTACTGTCCAAAAGAAAATCTGATCAGATCATACCCTGCCTAACAGCAGCCCTCGCCTCCTCCCCAGGGCCTAAAGTGCTCTCCACATTTGCACCCCCACCCACCCCACCCCACTTTCCTGTGCAGCCTCCTCTCCTACCACACCATGGCACAGGACGCCCCTGGCCTGGAAAGACATCTTCCCATCCTCAGTCATTGTCTTGGTGGGTGCTGACCCCTGCCTTGAGCATCCTGCCCTTGACCCATTTCTACCCCTTTGTCAAACTCCTATACAACCCTCATGGCCCAGTTCCAAACAGGTCTTCTTTTGTTCAGCTCCTCTGACATCACCAGAGGGGCTCATTGCTCCCTCCTTTGTGTTCCTGAAGACTTTGCCCCACTGACGCAGATTCAGGGGTTACACCTCCCCGGGACCTAGCACAGCACATTGCCCAGAGCAGCACTGGGTGTCTGTTGAATGGTTGAGGGAAAAAAGAAGGGAAGGAAGATTTTTTTAAAGTCATTTTTGTCCCCTTCAAATCTGAAAAAAAGTTATCCCTGTTCCTTACTTGTCAAAGAAATGCCAAACAAAGATAAAATGCTAGAAAGTGTGATAGTCAAATTCTTTTATACGTTTTCATCTATTACCTTTATATTTACAATGCTGACAGTATTGCTACCAAGTTCTGAGGGAATAATTATATACTTATCCGTGAAGATTTTTCTAAACATGTCAAAAATCTTAGCTACATTAGATAGCTCTAAGGTTCTCAATGACAAATCTAAAAGACACACAATTTAACATAGATAATGAATAATCCAAAGAGTCTTTACTTATTAAAGTAAAAGAGAATTTTCTAGCAACCCCTGAAGCAAAATGCTAGAAAGTGTGATAGTCAAATTCTTTTATACGTTTTCATCTATTACCTTTATATTTACAATGCTGACAGTATTGCTACCAAGTTCTGAAGGAATAATTATATACTTATCCGTGAAGATTTTCTAAACATGTCAAAAATCTTAGCTACGTCAGATAGCTCTAAGGTTCTCAATGACAAATCTAAAAGACACACAATTTAACATAGATAATGAATAATCCGAAGAGTCTTTACTTATTAAAATAAAAGAGAATTTTCTAGCAATCCCTAAAGCAAATTTTTAAAACTTCCCTCTAAAACATCTATGAATACACACAGCAAAAACAGCAAAATGAAGGCAAAAAAACAAAACAAAACAAAAACAAAACCAATCTATAATCTAATCCTAGAATCTAGAAAGAATTTCCACTCACTACAAGAAAGTATAGAGTGGGGTTGAGAAATATACACCTACACTTTACCTAATGGCATACTTGGACTTTAACTAATGAGAGAAAAAATAACTGAAAACAGGAAGTTTCATAAAAAACTTTGTACATCCACCACAATATGTCACTGGACTTCCCAATCCAGGTTGTGTGGCTAGCAATGCTCTGTTTGGCTACTGGGGTGGGGGGTTCCAGAATCCAGTTCCAGGCCCATGTGTACCTCCACCAGATCTTTAGAGACAGCTTCCTGAACTGTGAGATGGGAAATCTCTGTGCCTTCTGCTTAATTTTGCTGTGAACCTAAAACTCTACAAAATAAAGTCTGTTAAAAAAAAAAACAAAACTATGATTTCTATTGAAGACAATGTCATACGTACAGCTATTACTAGTATGATTTTTTGCCAACATTCGTAGTTAAAGGAAAGGCTAAATTTCAGTTAGCTGTTGGTAAAATGAAGAAGCAATATTTTTATTCTCTCCCACCTCACCTTTCTTCACCCAACCATCTGTATCCATCTTTTCAAATCTATTATGTGCCCAGGCATAATGAAGGCACATTTTCAAAACAGTAAAATTTTAGGATTGAATTTTACATAGTTCGGTGTAGTTTTCCAGAAGAACCTCTTCTCCAGGCTAGATGAGAATTTTCCTCCAAGCTGGTAGATACTGCTTAATACAATTCAGCCTGGTCCCTCCCAATGGGACAGTGTTTTGTTCCCATCAAGGACAACAGGGCTATTACCAGAAGCCAGAATAGAGACCAATCAAGAATCTAGAATCCAGGAAAAATACCTATCAATAAGATGCTTCGGGAGTGACTGTTTCCATGTTTTATGGCTTTCATTACTTGTGATCAAAAGCATGACAGTCTGGGGGCTCAGGACAAAGCTCTGGGGGGTGCAGGGTGAGGGAGAGGCAGGAGACTATGGATTCCTGAGCTCCGATCATGCACTCGATACCTCGTGCTGCTTTCATGCTCATTCTTGACCAACCCACTGTGCGATCCCGTCAATCTGCAGTTTCTCCAAACTGTGTGTCTTTGGCTTTCCCAAGAATAACACAACGGAAATTAAATAGTCACGAGGAAATGAGTTCCTGTCATCATGGGATAAACACCCCAAAAGCCTCTGGTTTGGCTTCTGTAAGATGTTCAGTTCCGTTCAAGCCTGAAAATGGAAGAAGTAGGAGCAGGAGGCTGGAAGGGCTGAGCCTTTCCCACAGCAGAAGCAGCGCAGGTGGCCAACAGTTAGCTCCAAGGCAGTCACATGAGGCGATAAGGAAGGGACAGCCGCAGCAAGCCAATAAATCTCTCCTCTGAGGGACCTTTTATCTGAATCTGTCAAAAAAAAAAATCTAGACAGGAAATATGTAATCCTAAAGCACCAGCCTGATACATTTATTAGCCGTAACTGAGTTTCCCGAAGATGCAAGATGAGTTGATTGAGTGCTCACGCTTAAAAAGGAGACTTTAACTTCTACCCATTTAAAACTTAGAAAATCACGCTGCTCCTGATGAGAATCAAGACAGGCATATCGCTCAAAGAAACATGCTTAGGAACTGGTGGGCACCGAAACACACCCAAGCAGCTGGTCCCTCTGCAGGTACCATTTTGCACATGAGGAGTTGAGTAAATATGGCTATTGCATGTGAAGGCACCAAATATGTAGGTTCCCATTGTATTTAATGCCCAAGCAGGACCTAGGATGGCAAGGCCCTGACCTAGAATTTACCTACCAATTCAGATATCTCCTCTGAAGTGATTCTTTTAACTTGATTGAGAAACCTCAAATATATACTATGCAATGAACTATATACATGTCTATTTACATGTCTATCTATGTTATTTAGCATAAATACATACATTTACGAATTAAAAATACTGTACAAGTCTAACAGCATTTTGCTTCTGGGATTATTATCTACCAGTCATTCTTACTAGGGAACTTTGCCAGGCATGATTAGGCTAAATTTATTATCAACCAATGCTCCATAGGGCACATTCAACAATGTTTGAAGACAGTTTTATTGTCAAAAGCTGAGGGCTGGGATGCTGCTGGCATCTAGTGGGCAGAGGCCAGGGATGCCACTAAATGCCCTGCAATGCACAGGACAGCCCCTCACAGCGAAGAATGATCACATCTAAAATGTCAGCACTGCCAAGTTGAGAGTCGTAACATTGGTCCTCTTTTCCCTCATCCTCCCAGTTCCACCTTACCTGGCCTGGCCTGTCCGCACCTCCCACCTCTGCCACCTGGGAAAATAAGCAAGCAATTCTGAAATGATAGCAGCATCCCTGATTTTCCACTTGTCAGGTTCCTGGATGCAAACCACTGAATCCACTCTACCTGATGCTCAGGTCAAGGATATGCTGTTGGCCCCTGAGCAGGTGGAGTCCCTGTACCAGGTCAATGTCACTGCACAGAGAGATTGGGCCTTGTGCATTCTCTTCCTCTGGAAATCTTCCTGCCACATGTCTGCAGAAATGAGGTGGCCGGTTGCACTCCCTCAGAGCATCACTTTTTCTCTTCTTTTCTTTCTCTTTTACCTAGAAGTCAGAAATGTAAATGTTTCTAGACTATCCTGAGCAGCCCACCTCCCTCTTATACCTGTCAGATACTCTAATCTCTCCTGGCCGTACAAATTGATGTAGGGCTACCACCTGGCCTGAGAAGGTCTGTGCAGGAGCAGAAGCCAGTTGGACTCTTGGCACTGGGGGACACTCCTGTCCCTGTGCCTCGTCCTGCTGCCCAGTGGCATGTGTGTGTGCTTGCACTGTGTTTTGTGTACTTCCACACACATGGACTTTCCTTAGATCAGAGTGATAACATTCAAAACTCAGGCTTGGGCTTACAGGAAATAGGGACTGCCAGCCCTTCAGTCTGCTTTGATTAAGGTCTATCAGAGAAACAGGACGTCTGCACAGTCCCAGCCTGGCTCACTAGAGCACTTCATCAAAGCACAGGTCTAGAGCCCCAGGTAATAGCAAACATCCCTTTGCCTGGATTGTTGGCAACTGTCTTCTGAATCTGATTTCTTCAGAGACCTTACCTGGAGGAGTCGCCGATAGAGGGGCCCCAGCCTTTATACTTTCCTAAAAGTGTCACCTTTAATAATACTCAAACCATCCCTTCTAATCCCACCACCCCTTCTCCCTGACTCTCCGTGTGTCTGGACTTCAGCTCTGCTCAGGCCAGTGGCCCCTGATCTCCTGTGAGGATTGTGTTTTATCCTGGGTCTGTGCCACTGGGCACATTGACAATGGCCTGTCCATCCTCGGGGCTCTCGGGCTCTCAGTCAGTAGCTGTTCCAAGTCAGTCATATCCACTGTCACAGAGCCTTGCGCAAGCTTGGATCAAACCAAGAGAAAGGATCAATTCAGCCACACCACTGGGGTATAAATGTGAATTGGGCCCAAGCTGACTGTCATTCAAGCTCATCACAGGAAATTCATTCAGTCTTACAGCAGAAAAGCAAAGGTGTTGGAGTTAGCAGACCTGAGTTCAAATCCCAGTCCTGCCTCTTAATAACTGCAACCATGAGGGATTTACCTAAACTTTCTGAATCACAGAGTTCTCAATTGTAAATGGGACACCGAAGGCTACGTCGCAGCTGTCAGGACTGAATGAGATGGCACAGTGAAGTGCCTAACACATGATGCAATGTGTCCCAGCACTCTGTGGTCTTCTGGGAGATCAGAAGACATGAATATTATGCTGTTCCATATAGAAACAATTATGCCACCTCTGAGAACAACAGATTTTTTCCATCTCGAAGTCATTATAGCATAGGGCCGGGGAGCCTGTTGGGGACCTCATGGAGGAAAATTGAGAAGCAGAGAAGGAAGAGGATAAAGGAAAAAGAAAATTGGACCAAACCCAGGGAGGCTCGGAGGGAGCCCAGTGAAAGGGTAAGGGAAGATTTCCACCCCGACAAACCCAAGCACTGCAGCAACCGCAGAATTGTGGGTAGACTTTGTGTGATCACAGAGCCTGGACGCTCCATGCGTGGTTCCCCTCCAAGGAGAGTGACCCAAGAGGCAGGTGGAGAGCAGGCTTTCTTCCATTCAGACTCTTATCTCTCCCTGTCCCTCTTCCACCTGCTGCAACCAGAAAGTAGTTTGAGCCCAGAATTTGGCGAGTGGCCCCCACCCACCAGGTGGCGTGTCCTGCAGTCTGAAGTTTCCACGGAGACTGGGGCCCACGTCTCTCCCTTTATGGACCTGCAGGGGACCCAAGGCACTCAATCTGGGAGCTTCTTGCTCACCAGCATTTCATGGAGATGCACACCAGTGGGTCAGACACACAGGCCGGATCCCATGTCCCCTGAACTCTAGCAGGTCGCTGGGGGTCATGGGGGGCAGGTTTAGGAGCTGGACTTGGGAGGCAAGGGAGCCCATGTGGGTGGAACTGAGGGGATAAACCTGTGGGGGTCTGAGACAGGCAAACTGGGGAAGACCCATCTCCCCACAGGAAAGCCATGATATGGATTAGGACAGGTTAGGGTGGGTCCTCCACTGGGGAAAATCCCAGTCTGTGGCACCGTAGCAACTGAGTGCAGCACATTCAGGACCCAAGGGCAGGGGCAACGGAAGAGGGGCAGAGCTCACTCCCCACAGCAAGTCTGGGAAGTGCAGTTCTCCCTCACAAGCAGCCTTTCCGGCTTGGAGAGCTGGACTTGACCCTCCTCCCAGCAGCTCCCCCTGAGATGACCTCTGAGCCCTGCTGAGGCTTTGCAAAGCTATCCAGACTCCTACAACCTAACCACGCCCAGCCTCACCCCTCCACCCACCTCTGCTGTGGGATAGATCAATCATCAAGCAACCCGACCCTGTAGGAGCTACAAGGCCCGTCCCAAAGCCTGGGGCATTCAAGTGTTCCACCTGAGGGGCTAGAGCTTATCACTGGCACAAAAGAATATCTCTGCAGTTGGCTCTTTCCTGCAAGCATCAACCACTGACAGGGAGAACAACCCTAGCTAATTACAGCATCTACCAACTCAGTCGAACAGGGCATGGCTGATTCTTACTCACAAGCATCACCCATCATCTCAGAGATTAAGTTCGGGGTCCCAATACAATTCATACTGCTGAGAAGAGGGGAAGATAGCAGGATAGAAGCAACCCAAGGGGACATTGCTTTTTAGTGGAGAAACAAAAGTTACAGGCAGTTCGATCTGTGAGGGGTCTCCCTCTTCCACTGCAGAGCTCTAGGCTGATCAGGGAGGTGCTCAGAGTCTGTGCAGAGACATTCCACTGGAAAACAGGTGCAGGCAAGTCTGTACACAGACGTTCCACTAGAGAGCAGGTGCCTGCCAATCCCAGGTTTCTGCAACTGACAGCATCCTCATTGTTCTGGAGGAGCATGGAGCCTGGTCTGCATAGGACCCAGCCTCCCAGCAATAGACTTTGTATCACCACAGCTGAGCTGGGGAGGGAACAAATGCTCCCCTGGGTAGTGCCCTATGGCTGGGAGCTGAGCATGCCTCCTCCTGGGCATGGCAGCCAAACAGAGCAGGAGCCCCAGATGCCAGAGGCACCACTTGGGAAGCCTGGAGCAACTGCATCAGTGGGTTCTAGGTGTTGGGGGAGAAACTGGGCAGAACAGCAGTGCTGGCCCACCTACGTAGACCCTAGGTCATTGAGAATGCATGACAGAACATCAGCAGTCCCCACGCTAGTGGAACAGCCCACATAAGGGTGGCTCTGCTGCTGAAATATCCAGAGCCAGCTCTGAAGCTCTCATTGTGCCTGAGTCTAAGTCTCTGCCCCTGTAGCTCCAGGGACTCCAATCCCCCTCCAGGACTGTAACTCTACCCCTGAGACTCCAGAATAGTTCCTGGCACCCAAGACCCCGCTACTGAGTTCCCACCACTACCACTGGGCTACCACAACCTCCCCAAGGTCCAACACTTTAGTCAAGACCCCCTGGCCCTGAGCAGCTGTCGCTCCTGGAGTTGGTTGAAGAGAGTCCCCAGCAAAGGAGAACACACTGCAACCCTATTAACTGAGAGCTGAGAGAAGGGGAACCAGATGAGAAAAAAACAGCAAAAGAGCCCTGGCAACATGAAAAAACAAAATATTTCTACACCTCCAAGGGAATCCAATGGAGCTACAGTAGTGTACCCTACCCACAAGGAAATTGCCAAAATGATAGAAATGGACTACAGAATATGGATGGCAAATAAGATGAACGGAATTGAAGAGAAAGTTGAAAATCAACCATAAGATGCCAAAAAGAAATTTCAGGGCCGGGCGCGGTGGCTCACGCCTGTAATCCTAGCTCTCTGGGAGGCCGAGGCGGGCGGA
>NW_012137636.1:2587222-2594900 GCF_000956105.1 Propithecus coquereli | reverse complement strand
CACCCAACCATCTGTATCCATCTTTTCAAATCTATTATGTGCCCAGGCATAATGAAGGCACATTTTCAAAACAGTAAAATTTTAGGATTGAATTTTACATAGTTCATTGTAGTTTTCCAGAAGAACCTCTTCTCCAGGCTAGATGAGAATTTTCCTCCAAGCTGGTAGATACTGCTTAATACAATTCAGCCTGGTCCCTCCCAATGGGACAGTGTTTTGCTCCCATCAAGGACAACAGGGCTATTACCAGAAGCCAGAATAGAGACCAATCAAGAATCTAGAATCCAGGAAAAATACCTATCAATAAGATGCTTCGGGAGTGACTGTTTCCACGTTTTATGGCTTTCATTACTTGTGATCAAAAGCATGACAGTCTGGGGGCTCAGGACAAAGCTCTGGGGGGTGCAGGGTGAGGGAGAGGCAGGAGACTATGGATTCCTGAGCTCCGATCATGCACTCGATACCTTGTGCTGCTTTCATGCTCATTCTTGACCAACCCACTGTGCGATCCCGTCAATCTGCAGTTTCTCCAAACTGTGTGTCTTTGGCTTTCCCCAAAATAACACAACAGAAATTAAATAGTCACGAGGAAATGAGTTCCTGTCATCATGGGATAAACACCCCAAAAGCCTCTGGTTTGGCTTCTGTAAGATGTTCAGTTCCGTTCAAGCCTGAAAATGGAAGAAGTAGGAGCAGGAGGCTGGAAGGGCTGAGCCTTTCCCACAGCAGAAGCAGCGCAGGTGGCCAACAGTTAGCTCCAAGGCAGTCACATGAGGCGATAAGGAAGGGACAGCCGCAGCAAGCCAATAAATCTCTCCTCTGAGGGACCTTTTATCTGAATCTGTCAAAAAAAAAAATCTAGACAGGAAATATGTAATCCTAAAGCACCAGCCTGATACATTTATTAGCCGTAACTGAGTTTCCCGAAGATGCAAGATGAGTTGATTGAGTGCTCACGCTTAAAAAGGAGACTTTAACTTCTACCCATTTAAAACTTAGAAAATCACGCTGCTCCTGATGAGAATCAAGACAGGCATATCGCTCAAAGAAACATGCTTAGGAACTGGTGGGCACCGAAACACACCCAAGCAGCTGGTCCCTCTGCAGGTACCATTTTGCACATGAGGAGTTGAGTAAATATGGCTATTGCATGTGAAGGCACCAAATATGTAGGTTCCCATTGTATTTAATGCCCAAGCAGGACCTAGGATGGCAAGGCCCTGACCTAGAATTTACCTACCAATTCAGATATCTCCTCTGAAGTGATTCTTTTAACTTGATTGAGAAACCTCAAATATATACTATGCAATGAACTATATACATGTCTATTTACATGTCTATCTATGTTATTTAGCATAAATACATACATTTACGAATTAAAAATACTGTACAAGTCTAACAGCATTTTGCTTCTGGGATTATTATCTACCAGTCATTCTTACTAGGGAACTTTGCCAGGCATGATTAGGCTAAATTTATTATCAACCAATGCTCCATAGGGCACATTCAACAATGTTTGAAGACAGTTTTATTGTCAAAAGCTGAGGGCTGGGATGCTGCTGGCATCTAGTGGGCAGAGGCCAGGGATGCCACTAAATGCCCTGCAATGCACAGGACAGCCCCTCACAGCGAAGAATGATCACATCTAAAATGTCAGCACTGCCAAGTTGAGAGTCGTAACATTGGTCCTCTTTTCCCTCATCCTCCCAGTTCCACCTTACCTGGCCTGGCCTGTCCGCACCTCCCACCTCTGCCACCTGGGAAAATAAGCAAGCAATTCTGAAATGATAGCAGCATCCCTGATTTTGCACTTGTCAGGTTCCTGGATGCAAACCACTGAATCCACTCTACCTGATGCTCAGGTCAAGGATATGCTGTTAGCCCCTGAGCAGGTGGAGTCCCTGTACCAGGTTAATGTCACTGCACACACAGATTGGGCCTTGTGCATTCTCTTCCTCTGGAAATCTTCCTGCCACATGTCTGCAGAAACGAGGTGGCCAGTTGCACTCCCTCAGAGCATCACTTTTTCTCTTCTTTTCTTTCTCTTTTACCTAGAAGTCAGAAATGTAAATGTTTCTAGACTATCCTGAGCAGCCCACCTCCCTCTTATACCTTTCAGATACTCTAATCTCTCCTGGCCATACAAATTGATGTAGGGCTACCATCTGGCCTGAGAAGGTCTGTGCAGGAGCAGAAGCCAGCTGGACTCTTGGCACCGGGGGACACTCCTGTCCCTGTGCCTCGTCCTGCTGCCCAGTGGCATGTGTGTGTGCTTGCACTGTGTTTTGTGTACTTCCACACACATGGACTTTCCTTAGATCAGAGTGATAACATCCAAAACTCAGGCTTGGGCCTACAGGAAATAGGGACTGCCAGCCCTTCAGTCTGCTTTGATTAAGGTCTATCGGAGAAACAGGACGTCTGCACAGTCCCAGCCTGGCTCACTAGAGCACTTCATCAAAGCACAGGTCTAGAGCCCCAGCTAATAGCAAACATCCCTTTGCCTGGATTGTTGGCAACTGTCTTCTGAATCTGATTTCTTCAGAGACCTTACCCGGAGGAGTCACCGATAAAGGGGCCCCAGCCTTTATACTTTCCTAAAAGTGTCACCTTTAATAATATTCAAACCATCTCTTCTAATCCCACCACCCCTTCTCCCTGACTCTCCGTGTGTCTGGACTTCAGCTCTGCTCAGGCCAGTGGCCCCTGATCTCCTGTGAGGATTGTGTTTTACCCTGGGTCTGTGCCACTGGGCACATTGACAATGGCCTGTCCATCCTCGGGGCTCTCGGGCTCTCAGTCAGTAGCTGTTCCAAGTCAGTCATATCCACTGTCACAGAGCCTTGGGCGAGCTTGGATCAAACCAAGAGGAAGGATCAATTCAGCCACACCACCAGGGTATAAATGTGAGTTGGGGCCAAGCTGACTGTCATTCAAGCTCATCACAGGAAATTCATTCAGTCTTACAGCAGAAAAGCAAAGGTGTTGGAGTTAGCAGACCTGAGTTCAAATCCCAGTCCTGCCTCTTAATAACTGCAACCATGAGGGATTTACCTAAACTTTCTGAATCACAGAGTTCTCAATTGTAAATGGGACACCGAAGGCTACGTCGCAGCTGTCAGGACTGAATGAGATGGCACAGTGAAGTGCCTAACACATGATGCAATGTGTCCCAGCACTCTGTGGTCTTCTGGGAGATCAGAAGACATGAATATTATGCTGTTCCATATAGAAACAATTATGCCACCTCTGAGAACAACAGATTTTTTCCATCTCGAAGTCATTATAGCATAGGGCCGGGGAGCCTGTTGGGGACCTCATGGAGGAAAATTGAGAAGCAGAGAAGGAAGAGGATAAAGGAAAAAGAAAATTGGACCAAACCCAGGGAGGCTCGGAGGGAGCCCAGTGAAAGGGTAAGGGAAGATTTCCACCCCGACAAACCCAAGCACTGCAGCAACCGCAGAATTGTGGGTAGACTTTGTGTGATCACAGAGCCTGGACGCTCCATGCGTGGTTCCCCTCCAAGGAGAGTGACCCAAGAGGCAGGTGGAGAGCAGGCTTTCTTCCATTCAGACTCTTATCTCTCCCTGTCCCTCTTCCACCTGCTGCAACCAGAAAGTAGTTTGAGCCCAGAATTTGGCGAGTGGCCCCCACCCACCAGGTGGCGTGTCCTGCAGTCTGAAGTTTCCACGGAGACTGGGGCCCACGTCTCTCCCTTTATGGACCTGCAGGGGACCCAAGGCACTCAATCTGGGAGCTTCTTGCTCACCAGCATTTCATGGAGATGCACACCAGTGGGTCAGACACACAGGCCGGATCCCATGTCCCCTGAACTCTAGCAGGTCGCTGGGGGTCATGGGGGGCAGGTTTAGGAGCTGGACTTGGGAGGCAAGGGAGCCCATGTGGGTGGAACTGAGGGGATAAACCTGTGGGGGTCTGAGACAGGCAAACTGGGGAAGACCCATCTCCCCACAGGAAAGCCATGATATGGATTAGGACAGGTTAGGGTGGGTCCTCCACTGGGGAAAATCCCAGTCTGTGGCACCGTAGCAACTGAGTGCAGCACATTCAGGACCCAAGGGCAGGGGCAACGGAAGAGGGGCAGAGCTCACTCCCCACAGCAAGTCTGGGAAGTGCAGTTCTCCCTCACAAGCAGCCTTTCCGGCTTGGAGAGCTGGACTTGACCCTCCTCCCAGCAGCTCCCCCTGAGATGACCTCTGAGCCCTGCTGAGGCTTTGCAAAGCTATCCAGACTCCTACAACCTAACCACGCCCAGCCTCACCCCTCCACCCACCTCTGCTGTGGGATAGATCAATCATCAAGCAACCCGACCCTGTAGGAGCTACAAGGCCCGTCCCAAAGCCTGGGGCATTCAAGTGTTCCACCTGAGGGGCTAGAGCTTATCACTGGCACAAAAGAATATCTCTGCAGTTGGCTCTTTCCTGCAAGCATCAACCACTGACAGGGAGAACAACCCTAGCTAATTACAGCATCTACCAACTCAGTCGAACAGGGCATGGCTGATTCTTACTCACAAGCATCACCCATCATCTCAGAGATTAAGTTCGGGGTCCCAATACAATTCATACTGCTGAGAAGAGGGGAAGATAGCAGGATAGAAGCAACCCAAGGGGACATTGCTTTTTAGTGGAGAAACAAAAGTTACAGGCAGTTCGATCTGTGAGGGGTCTCCCTCTTCCACTGCAGAGCTCTAGGCTGATCAGGGAGGTGCTCAGAGTCTGTGCAGAGACATTCCACTGGAAAACAGGTGCAGGCAAGTCTGTACACAGACGTTCCACTAGAGAGCAGGTGCCTGCCAATCCCAGGTTTCTGCAACTGACAGCATCCTCATTGTTCTGGAGGAGCACGGAGCCAGGTCTGCATAGGACCCAGCCTCCCAGCACTAGACTTTGTATCACCACGGCTGAGCTGGGGAGGAAACAAATGCTCCCCTGGGTAGTGCCTGTGGCTAGGGGCTGAGCATGCCTCCTCCTGGGCATGGCAGCCAAACAGAGCAGGAGCCCCAGATGCCAGAGGCACCACTTGGGAAGCCTGGAGCAACTGCATCAGTGGGTTCTAGGTGTTAGGGGAGAAACTGGGCAGAACAGCAGTGCTGGCCCACCTACGTAGACCCTAGGTCATTGAGAATGCATGACAGAACATCAGCAGTCCCCACGCTAATGGAACAGCCCACATAAGGGTGGCTCTGCCGCTGAAATCTCCTCCAGAGCTAGCTCTGAAGCTCTCACTGTGCCTGAGTCTAAGTCTCTGCCCCTGTAGCTCCAGGGACTCCAATCCCCCTCCAGGACTGTAACTCCACCCCTGAGACTCCAGAATAGTTCCTGGCACCCAAGACCCCACTACTGAATTCCCACCACTACCACTGGGCTACCACAACCTCCCCAAGGTCCAACACTTTAGTCAGGACCCCCTGGCCCTGAGCAGCTGTCGCTCCTGGAGTTGGTTCAAGAGAGTCCCCAGCAAAGGAGAACACGTGCACTGCAACCCTATTAACTGACAGCTGAGAGAAGGGGAACCAGATGAGAAGAAACCAGCAAAAGAGCCCTGGCAATGTGAAAAAACAAAATAGTTCTACACCCCCAAGGGAACCCAATGGAGCTACAGCAGTGTACCCCACCCACAAGGAAAATGCTGAAATGATAGAAATGGACTTCAGAATATGGATGGCAAATAAGATGAATGGAATTGAAGAGAAAGTTGAAAACCAACAAAAGATGCCAAAAAGAAATTTCAGGAAATCAATGAAGAAAAGTGAAAAAGTCACCGTAGAGCTAGACAACATAAGAAAGAATATAACAGAATTTAAATAAATGAAAGAGTCATTTAGGGAATTTCAAAACACAGCAGAAAGCTTCAACAACAGATTAAACCAAGGAGAAGAAAGAATCTCAGAGCGTGAAGACAAAGCTCTGGAGATAATCCAGTCATGCAAAGAGGCAGAGAAGAGTACAAAAAAGTCTGAGCAATCACTGAGAGAGATATGGGACTATGTGAAGCAAACTAACATTCAAATTATAGGTATCCCTCAGGGAGAAGAAGAAAGAACTAAAGCATGGAAAACCTATTTGAGGAAATTATTGAGGAAAACTTCCCTGGTATTGCCAGAAATTCAGACGTACAGACACCAGATGGACATAGAACACTGGGAAGATTCATAGCAAATAGGTAATATCCAAGATACATGGTAATCAATTTAGCCAAAGTCAAAATGAAGGAAAAAATTCTGCAAGCAGCAAGATGAAAGCATCAAATAACCTATAAAGGAAAACCCATCAGACTAACTGTAGACTTCTAAGCAGGAACCCCTTAAAAGCCAGAAGAGATGGGGGCCCCATCTTCAATCAACTTAAACAGAACAACTGCCAGCCTAGAATTTTGTATCCTGCAGAACTAAGTTTCACAATTGACAGAGAAATTAAGTCTTTTCCAGACAAGCAAACACTAGGGGAATTTGCCATGACCAGACAGGCCCTGCATAAAATAATGAAATACTCAGAACAACACTGTACACAAATCAGCATAACAGATAACCACCAGTGTAAATTCACCTTTAAAAAAACCCAAAACTCACAACTACTGTAAAACAATAGAATAACCAGTAAAACAAAGCAATAAGGGATCACCCAAAGGATGAATAGACCAACATCCCACATATCAATGCTGCCAATCAATGTTAACGGACTGACTGCACCTTTCAAAAGACATAGGCTGGCTGAATGGATGAAAAAACCAAATATCTGCTATCTCCAGGAAACACATCTAAATCACATGGACACACACAGACTCAACACAAAAGGATGGAAAAAAATATTCCACTCAAATGGAAATCAAAAGAGAGCAGGAGTAGCTATTCTCATATCCAAACAAACCAAACCCAAAGCCAGCAGAAGAAAAGAAATAACAAAGGTCAGAGCAGAACTAAATAAATTAGAAAACAAAAAAGTAATATAAAGGATTAATGAAACTAAAAGTTGGTTCTTTGAAAAGATAAGCAAAATTGACCAACCTCTTACTACAGTAACCAAGAACACAAGAGAAAGGAACCAAATAAACTCAATCAGAAATGAAAATGGTGACATTGCAACTGATACTGCAGAAATACAAAACATCATCCACGAATACTGCATAAATCTCTACGCACATAAACTATATAATGTAGAGGAAATGGGTAAGTTCCTGGAAACACACTACCTCCCAAAACTCAACCAGGAAGAAATAGAACTCCTAAACAGACCAATAACAAACAGTGAGATCGAAATGGTAATTAAAAAATACTTCCCAGCAAAAAAAAGCAGCCATGGACCAGATGGATTCACTGCTGAATTTCATCAGACCTACAAAAAAGACCTGGTACCCATAATACAGAAATTATTCCATAATACTGAGAAGGAGGGAATCCTCCCCAACTCATTCTACAAAGCCAGTGTCACCTTGATATCAGAAAAGGACACACACAAAAAAGAAAACTACAGACCAATATCCCTTATGAATACAGATGCAAAGTTCCTCAATAAAACACTAGCAGGCCGGGCGCGGTGGCTCACGCCTGTAATCCTAGCACTCTGGGAGGCCAAGGCAGGCGGATTGTTTGAGCTCAGGAGTTCGAGACCAGCCTGAGCAAGAGCGAGACCCTGTCTCTACTAAAAATAGAAAGAAA
>NW_012137636.1:2576517-2587172 GCF_000956105.1 Propithecus coquereli | reverse complement strand
AGAATAGCACCATACACAAATCAGCACAACAGATAACCACCAGTGTAAATTCACCTTTAAAAAAAACCTAAAACTCACAACTACTATAAAACAATAGAACAAGAGGTAAAACAAAGCAATAAGGGATCACCCAACAGGATGAACAGACCAACATCCCACATATCAATGATGTCAATCAATGTTAATGGACTGACTGCATCTTTCAAAAGACATAGGCTGGCTGAATGGATGAAAAAACACAACCTAAATATCGGCTATCTCCAGGAAACACACCTAAATCACACAAACACACACAGACTCAACATGAAAGGATGGAAAAAAATACTCCACTCAAATGGAAATCAAAAGAGAGCAGGAGTAGCTATTCTCATATCCAAACAAACCAAACCCAAAGCCAGCAGAAGAAAAGAAATACAAAAGTCAGAGCAGAACTAAATGAATTGGAAAACAAAAAATAATACAAAAGATTAATGACACTGAAAGTTCATTCTTTGAAAAAATAAGCAAAATTGACAGACCTCTTGCTACCGTAACCAAGAACAGAAGAGAAAGGACCCAAATAAATGAAAATGGTGACATTGCAACTGATACCACAGAAATACAAAACATCATCCATGAATACTATATAAATCTCTATGCATATGAACTAGAGAATGTAGAGGAAATGGGTAAGTTCCTGGAAACACACTACCTCCCAAGACTCAACCAAGAAGAAATAGAACTCCTGTACAGACCAATAGCAAACAGTGAAATCGAAACAGTAATTAAAAAAAACTTCCCAACAAAAAAAAAAAAAGCCATGGACCAAATGGATTCACTGCTGAATTTTATCAGACCTACAAAGAAGACCTGGTAGCCATAATACAGAAATTATCCCATAATACTGAGAAGGAGGGAATCCTCCCCAACTCATTCTACAAAGCCAGTATCACCTTGATATCAAAGCCAGGAAAGGACACAACAAAAAAAGAAAACTACAGACCAATATCCCTTATGAATACAGATGCAAAAATCCTCAATAAAACACTAGCAAACCGAACAGCATATCAAAAAAATAATCCACCAGGACTAAGTGGGCTTCATCCCAGGGATGCAAGGATGGTTCAACATATGTAAATCAATAAATGTGATTCACCACATAAACAAAAGCAAACTTAAAGACCTATGATCCTCACAATAGATGCAGAAAAAGCATTCAACAAAATCCAGCACCCTTTCATGATAAAAACCCTCAACACTGCAAGAGTACCCCACCATGCCTGGCTAATTTTTTCTGTTTTTAATAGAGACGGGGTCTCATTCTTGCTCAAGCTGGTCTTGAACTCCTGACCTCAAGCGATCCTCCTGCCTCGGCCTCCCAGAGTGCTAGGATTATAGGTGTAAGCCACCACACCCAGCCAGTAAATGGATTTTGAATCTTGGAATTGAACAGACATAATAACCCAGTCGAGAGCAGGACTGGTCAGGACAGGTATCCCTCTACAGGGGCAAAACTTACCCAGTTGGAGGAACCGAATGAAATGTGCCCTTCCTCTGTTCACTCTCCAGAGAAAGAGGAGGGAAAGGGGTTTGGCCGGGCCATGTCTCACCAAGTAGATTGTCATTCCTCCTTTCCGGGGAAGAAGTAAGATAAAGGCCAGGAGAGTTATATTAGTGGAGCATCTTCCAGAAATATTCTCTCCCTGTCCAAGGCTCAAGCCTGGCCCGAAGCTGGTGGGATCTCAGAGGCCATTTGCCTGCCTGCCTCAGCCTCTCAGCCACACTCCTCTGCCACTCCAGGCTCTGGCGTGTGTTCCCTCAGTGCACCCATTGCTCTGGGCTTTGCCCACTGGCACTGGGGCCTGCCCTGGAGGTCTGTGGTCAAGTCCAGGCCCCCCATCCTCCCTCTACCTACAGGTCAGACAGGATCCACAGTGGGGTGCAGTCTGGCCTGGGACTCGCTCTCCAGTGCTCTTTCCCCCTCGCGTCTCCCCTGTTCTCCATCTCCTGACAAAGGCAGCAGCCAGGTTGTCAGAGTCATGGTTTGTGGAGGTCTCCCTCTTCCTCTCTTCAGCACATCTATGGAAAGAGTGGGGTGGGTGTCGAGGGAATTGTGTAAACATGGGTCTTTCTTGAATTGCCAAGGAGGAGCCCTTTAGTAGAGCATCAGCCTCCTTCAGGAAGCCAGTAGCCTGCGGCTCAGCGAAGTTAACTGACCTGGCCAAGGGCCTACAACCAACCAGCAGTGGCGCTGGGCTGGAATACAGTTCTGTTGGGTTCTGTCGGTGCCCAGCTCTGCTCTCACCCACCACACTCAGATGCAGACGTGCCGGGAGCACCAGATGAATCACCTGCTGTAGAATTTTATTTAAGGCAAACCTCTTACTGCTCTGCTTCCTTATCTTTAAAATGGCACTAACACTTTCCTATCTCCAGAAAGCATGAGGATTTGGCAAGGTGATCACAAGACATTGCAGTTTGACCTATTCTTGAAATTAATACGTAATGTAAAATATAAGGGATTGTTATTAACATTGCCGCCATCACTATGGTCCTAACACCCGCAAAATGGGAATGAGCAAAGTGATTTCTAGCTGTGCCACTGCCTCCCATTGCAGCCTGGAGAGGCCCAGCGACACCCCAGGGCCCACCCTTGCTGGGGGCTCGGGCACTGGGCGGCAACAACCCCAGTGCGCAGCCAAGCCTAGAGGGAAGCGTACTGGGCCATGCCCACCGCAGACACAGGATTTGTCCGGCTTTCCATGTCTTTCATTCCAGAAATAGCCAGGCACTCTCTGTGGTTTATGGGGAGCACCATGGAGCTGCTATGTTTTGATTTTCCCCAGAAGTTATCAGAAGAGAAGAGCAGTTCCAGAGCCCCAGTGAGCAGGAATGAGGATCGTGCACTTAATTCCCTTCGCTTAGCTAAACACTCTCCCTTGGCCACCCTCATTGAGTCTAGAAAAAGTAAATATTTTTAGAAAGCCAAACAAGTGATTTTGTTTTCTAAATCTATGCTGGCAGGGGGTCTGGAAAGAAGAAATATGAGTTCAGATTGGGTCTAGGGGACAGGAATTGACATTTGAGCTCCAACTATGTATCAGACACAGAGTGGGGCATGCTCACCCTCCCCTCCTTCCTCCTCACAGCAGCCCTGGGAAGGAAGGACGTCACCCTCATTTTATCGCATATGAGGACGGGGAAGCTTGGAGAAGCTGGGTGGCCTGCCACAGACACACGGGTGACAAGTGATAGAACTGGGGTCCCTGTCTACAACACCTGTGCTGTTTCCAGGGCACTCTGCCTGGCTGACTTATTTAACATAGCTCCTCATTTGCCCAGAGGGCTAAAGAATTGGACATACTATCAAATATCAGTGCCTTTCATTTTCTCTCTTCATCCAACCGAAAACGTAACTATTTTTCCCCTGGCAGATTAGAAAAGTAGCCTTTTAGACAATAAAATGGCAGTGCTGACTTTTCCGTCTCACCCTGTAACAGTGCCTCTAGAAGTTGGCCTAGATGACCCCACTTTCCCCTGATTTCATTTTGTCCTCGATTGCTAGATTCAGTCTGTGCATGTGCTACTACCTAAAGGCAAAGGCTGGAGATATCAGAGCAAATCCTCCAATTACTGAAGGTTGTGCATCTGAGCCACGGGCCAGCCATGGTGACAGACCAGGCCCTTCCTGGAGGAAGCCAGGCCCCTTGGGCAACAGCAACAGGCTCGCTGGTCTGTGTTCCTGTAACCCAGGAAGCAACAGGGGCTCCTCCTGCTTGTGGTCACGTACCCCAGTTTATTGACCCTCTTTCTTTGCAGGGACTTGTAACCCAGCATTAGAGGGACTGGGTTCAGTTTACGCTTGAAACAAAAGGGGGAATTTGTAAAGATCTGGAAGAAAATGTTAAACAGTGTTAAAGAAATAGAAAATGAGAAAGAAAGGAAAGAAAGAAAGAGAGAGAGAAAAAAAGAGAGAGAACATTCACCTTGCCTAGAGAAGGGGGATGCAGTTGAAATGCAATCAACTCCTTACTTTTGTGTGCATTGGTTTTGTTTTAGAAAATCCAAGGACTGTGCAACATAATCTTTTTTATATCATTGGGCATTTACTCTACAGTGGACTCTGGTCTGCCTCTCTATCCATGTTACCTGGAATGGGGTATCCTTTCAATCCATACTGCATATTCACTGATGCCTTTTGAGAGTAAACAAAGGAATGAAAATGGGGAAAAGAGGAGGGAAGGTAGGGGCAGGAAAACAAATTACTACTTATTGTGCGCGTGCACAATTCTGCATAATGTCAGGCATTTATAGGCAACCTGCCGCTTCTCCTCGCACCCACTCTGCAAACTGTGATGTAAGCATAATTATTCCCATGCGAGAGATAAGAGAACTGCAGCTCAGACACTGTGAGTGACTTGCCCAAGGTCACAATGTCTACCAATAGCTCGTTGTCACTGTACCATTACCCAAGTTTGATTCAAGGCTGATAAATGGGCCAGAAAATAATTCTGCTAGGACAAAGAAGGGAATAAAGTTTCTTTGCTCCTAAAATAACTATGTCACTATGGCAAAAATTGGAGTTTTATTATATTATTGGACTACTTGCTTTCATTATGAACTTCAGCATGTCTGTATAGACAGCCCTGTGTTTCGACGCCAGGATCACATGGGACAGTTACAGCCAGAGCTGCCATACTATTAACAATTATAGTCATTACATACCTATTAAAATTTTTTGCACTTTTGCATTTTTTGCATTTAAGTGAAAAACTCTTAGAGTTTTCCTGCAGCAAACATACTCTGCCACCGGCAACCAGACCAAGAAGTAGAACAGCATCAGCATCCTAAAAACCCTTCCTGAAGGGTAGTCATTATTCTGACTTCTAACACTATAGAGTAAAATTTGTCATTGGTGTTTGGCTCCTTTTGCTCAACATTATTGTTGGTGATATTCCATACTGTTAACGGCAGTTTTAGTTCATTCCTTCTCATTTCAGCACAGCGCTCCACAGTATGGCTGTTCCATCCTTCACTTACCCATTCTACTACCAAAGTGCATTTGGATAGCTCCAGTTTTGAGCTATTATGCACAATGCTGCTATGAACATTCTAAGACATATCTCTTGGTGACCATCTTGCCAGTACTTACTTTTGTTTTTAAAGATTCCAAAATTAAGTTTACTCAGAGTTTTTCTTTTTACATCACACAGTGTAATTCCAACAATGCAAAAAATATGACCTACAAATTTTATAAAAGAGTAGAGAGAAATACACTAAATCATTAACAATGATATGTCATCCATAGGGTAATAGCACTTATTTGAAATATGAGTGTAAAGGTCAATTAGCTGCCTATCTATCTCTTTTTCACACGTTTTCAACCTTCCCCTACCGGTTGGGTTTAGTAAATGAGAATCCAAAATCACTTCCACACAAGCCATTTTGGGGTTATCTGATATAAGAAGAGGAGACAATGGAACGTGAATTTTATGAGCCTTTGTTGTTCAGGCCAGTGTCCCCGCGAGAACTGCTCCTTCCTAGAGGAGCGAGCTGCTGGACCCAGTGACATAGGCACGTTCAAGGAATTTATTGAATGGCACCGTCTAGGAAGGACAGAGTTTACCAGTTGGTCCCCCACCAGAATGGCCACCCAGCACAGAACCGAAGCCAGCGGTGGAGTTACTAGAAGGTACAGAGCATTGACCCTTTTCAGTGCAGCGTATGAACTCCAGCCACCACTCCCCTCACCCAGCACAGGATTCTATCAGTGAGAGTTGGCAACTGATCAGGATTGCATGGCTTGGAGGATGAACATCAAAACGCTTCCTGGAGAAGGTGCTGTGGTCAAAACCAAGTCCATCCCGGATGTCAGAGAAGCCCAGGAACCAAGGTCTAGAGCTAAAAGCAGGAAGAGGAGCTGAGAAACCAGGAAAGCTAAGAGCAACATCTGTCAGAAGTAGCCATAGATTAATAATGGAGGTCAAGTTGACATCCTTGTGGCAAGTATTTTACCTGCTCCAAGTGCACACTGAGTGGAATGGTGTGAAAGAGGCCAGCACCAACATACTCGAATCTGTTGATATCATATTTTCCACTATACATTATTAATTTGACTTTCTGGTTTCTACCCAGTGCTTCATGCTGTGCTTGGCACATAGTGGAGTCTCAATAAAAATACTTGTTGAAGTATACAAATGCAAAAATTTTTTTAGTGTGCCTAGAGATTGAAGTTTCTCCACTTACAAATTTTGACCCCACTCGAGTGGGAGGAGATGCATTTGAGCATGGCCAGTGGCAGCCCACGAGGATATCTCTGCCTCTTCCTTAACCACCAAGACCCCCAATTTGAACAACATAGCTTTCCCCCAACCAGGAAGCCATTTCTGCATCAGCACAGAAATGTGGGCCTACCCCTCAGAAAAGAAGCTGGAAATCTGGATAAAAAGCTCTGTGACCTCCTCTTGTCCCCTTACCCCCAGAGGGAAAATTCTAGGAGAAAAGTATATTTCACAAAAGCCAAAGCATGTGGCCAACCTGTTATTCACTAAACTCACCCCTGACACTTAGTTTGCAGCTATTAGCTCAGGGCCTGGAAAGGCACTGATGGAATTCAGCCGATACATGTATTTCCTCTGGTAGCTAATTCCCTCTAACTGCTGTGAAATAGTTCCCGAGCATTCATGCGCTGGTCTAATTTCAAAACAGATTCCCTCAGAAATTTCTAGTGGACAAAACAAATAAAAGAGTCAGGGTCCCCTGTGTGGGTAAATCAGAAACATGGTCAGAGACTACTCAGAAACTACAAATATTAGAAATACATTTTCTACTTATTTTTAAAGTACTCTTTACCTATTTAAATCTCACCTTCTTCCAAGAGAGAGATTTAAGGCACATACACATATATATTCTTTCCATGGAAGGAATAATGAGAAGGAAAAGGAATAAGTGTTCAATTTAGGAGCAAGACAGCCTGGGTCCATTTTCAACCCACCCTGTTAATCAGCAGTATGACCTTGGGTTAATGCCTCTGGCCTCAGTTTCCTCACTTGTAAAATAGGGATAATAATAGCATCTACCTCACAGGAATGTTGTATGGACTGCATGACCCAAAATAAGTGACTGAGGCAAAGATCTCAATCAATGGATGTTTATTAAGCCAAAGTGTGAGGACGTGTATGGGAAAAGCACAAACCATAGAAATATCTGTGCTCTCTGATGAGGGATTTGGGAACTCAGTATTTATTCAAGGGGAGAGGATACACAGAAAGAAAAAGGAGGAGGGGGTGGGCTGCGAATTAAATGGTTACCTTCTTGTGAGACTTTGTTTACTGCCCAGGGAATCTACATTTTACATAAGATACGGTTTGAAGAGAAAAGGGGAGTGAAGGAAGAATCAATTATATAATGTCCCTGAGTAGGTGGAAAAATGATCGATCTTGTCTCGTCTCTGTTCCGCACCTGGGAAGATAAACTTGTAATCAACATTATTAGTGTGGAATCCAACAGCTTTAGTTTCAGGAGCTAGACGTAGCCTGCAGACCTAAATTTACATGTCCTTGTCTATGGGAGGCCAGCAAGAAATTTTCTTATAAATCATCTGTGGGGGCAATCCTTGCAGATGCCTGAGGCCTTTTACCTTTCCTTGGGGATCTGGCTGATGCATAATGTTCATTTGGAAGTGGGTGTTGCATGACTCAGCCTAGAGTCTTGACCTTCCTTTTGCATAAGGAGCGGGGCAGGGGGAGGGGAAGGTGGTCCTGAGATTTTTTATTTTCCTTTACAACCTGAATGTCACTTGAGGCTCAAGGAGTAAAGTTAATTATATCTATTGATCACTTATTAAGTACCACTGGTACTTTTTCATACTTAAATTCAATACAACTCACAACCATCTTATAAAGTAGATATTACTATTGACATTTCATAGATAAAATAACAAAAGCTCAGAGAAGTTGAGTAGTTTGATCACAATAGCATAGGAGGGCTGGTATTTGAATCCTGGTCTTTCTGATAAAATCCAAAAAAAAAGAAAAACAAAAAAACCAAGACTGTAGACAACGCTGCTTCCCAGACCCTAAGTCACCGTGGGATGATTCCTTACTCTCACAATGATGGGGGCTCAGCCTTCCCTAAATACTACTCCTTTCTCTGAATTCTCACAATGCAGGAACTTCTATACATGTGGAAGATAACATTCAAATTTAATGCCTACATCTAACTTCTCTCCACCTAAGATATTAAGAAAGACCACATTGGTAAACACAGGCTTTATACAATGTAAGAAGAACATAAATATTACTGAAAACATTCTGTTTTCACAGAGCTTAGGGATTGTTTGTGTGGGTCAGCCTACTTCCAAAGGATTTGGTTTGTTACACCTTAAAATAATTCACAAGCTAGAATTGTACAAGAGCATGCAATAGTACTCACATGTAATTGTACTCACTAAATGATAGGTTTTACTATTTTATATACTTATTTTATCTTCCAAACAACATTGTGAGATATTTGTTGTCTCCATTTTACAGATGAGGAAACCAAAACTTAGACAACAAAGCTACTAAATAGCTGTATTAATTATCTATTTCTGTATAATAAATTACTCCAAAACTTAGTAGTTTAAAACAATAATAAACATTTACTACCTT
The DNA here is from genome assembly GCF_000956105.1 of Propithecus coquereli. Taxonomy (NCBI): domain Eukaryota; kingdom Metazoa; phylum Chordata; class Mammalia; order Primates; family Indriidae; genus Propithecus; species Propithecus coquereli. Next base: position 2,578,542 of record NW_012137636.1, on the reverse strand, counting down.
GCGTAGTCTTTGTGGATCAGAAGTTCGAAGATGCCTTGTATGGGTGGTTCTGGCTTAGGATGTACCACGATGTTGCAGTCAAGATGTCAACTGGGACTACAGTCGTGGGTAGGCTTGACTGGGGCTGGAGGATCTACTTCCAAGGTGGTTCGCCCACGTGGCTGCCAAGCTGGTGCTGGCTGTTGGTGAGAGGCCTCAGTTTCTCCCCACGTGGACCTCTTCACAGGTTGCTTGAGTGACCTCATGACAAGGCAACTGGCTTCCCTCGGAGTGAGCAATCCGAAATACAGAGAGCCCAGTGGAAGTTATCCTCTTGATGACTTGGCCTAGGAAGTCACATAGCATCACTTCAACCACATTCTGATTTTTAGGAGCAAATCACTAAGTCCAGTCCCCATTGAATGGAAGGAGAAACAGACTCCACTTTTTCACGGGAAATGTGTCAGAGAATTTATGACATATTTTAAAATCACCACAGAGGCAGACCTGGAATTCTCATTTATTCCTTTCTAACTTATAACTCCAGCACTTTCCTTGATGTCCAAAGTAGGAAAAAATGTGGCATAAATGTTTCCACAGTTCACCTCCACATCCGTAGCAGACGTCATAAGTAATTCCAGAACTCGTTCTGCTGCAGCCAGACCTGGCCTCAGAGTCTCTCTCGCACCGTGCTGCAGGAAGTTACCGCCAAACGTTTGCGGTCGACGCACAAGTAGAAATTTAGTCCATTCTGTCTGTACCATACCCATACAGAAAAACCTCACAGGGAGATTAGGTTTTGCTATCTTAGAGCCCCTAAACTTATGTATCATCTCTTGGGCCCTCTGTGAAACGAGGCTTGTAACGAACAAAAATTCTCTAAGAAGGAAAATGCTTTAGAGAGCCTCATTTGTTCTAACTTTCAGAAGGGCTTCCGAATTCTAGAACTCCCCTATAACTGCACACCCTCCACCCCAGTAAGTATCATTTGCTCCTCTAATGACAGGAAGAGAGGACTATATGCAACGACTACTGTTTTCTTTACCTGGCACAGTGGCTCTCACCCGTGGTGCACACCAGAATCACCAGTGCCGAGGCCTGGTCCCAACCCCTAGAGACTCCGATGTCATTGATCTGAGGCCCAGGGACTTTGCAAAGGCCCCCCTGCAGGTGATTCTAATGTTCAGCCAGTCTGAGAACAACTGACTTCGCTTCATTTTCATTGCCAAATAAGCGATTCAGCTGTGTTTGCATTAAATTCTGCCACTTTGCAATTGGTTAAATGAACATATTGATAAAATTTAGAGAGTGCTAAACCACCAGGCAATATTCAGAATTTACTACTATTTTTCAAAATGTCAGTCTGAATTTGACTTTGGATTGCTTATAGTTTTTCCCATCTCTATGAAATGGACCAACCCATCTGATTCAATAAAAATCCAGTTATTTCGCACATTTATGTGACTTTAACACACACTTTTCAGAAGCACCTCTAAAACCACCTCTGTTTCACACAATATTCACATCCTCCATAATTCGTCTCAATTTCAAAAAATATGAGGTTACCTTGGAGCAAACATAAAATTCTGCTGATCTGAGATTTTATGATAGTTTTGTGGTAAATACTCTTCTCATACCCACATAATCAATGCTTACTTAATTTTCTAAATTAATAAAGAGGGGGATTAGCCAGATAATCTGAAAATCAAAATACCACTTTTTTCTAGAATACCACATCTATCCTAAAAGGGAGATATTGTTAACTTAAACATTTTCATTTATATGCCTTAGCCAAGGCAAGGACAGACTGTCACCACAAGATATTGAAGGCTTCTGGGGGTGGGGAATAGAGGGATGACAGCAGTCCCCTTAACAGAGTGCCCAAATTTATTCACACATTAAAATCACCTGGGAGCTTTTAAAAGTCCTCATGCGAGGTTGCACCCCATAAAGTTTAATCAGAATCATTAGCGGTGCAAGTTAGGCATTTGTAAATTTTATGAAATTTATAAAATTCTCCCAAGTGATTCTTACATACAACAAAGT
>NW_012137636.1:2574630-2576172 GCF_000956105.1 Propithecus coquereli | reverse complement strand
GTTTGTTTACTGGGCTAGATTGTTACACAGCAAAGAACTTGAGAAATGCAAATGTCCCTTTATTTGTCAATATTTAAAATTAAAACAGAACATATTCTTTCAGTTAATGATTATCTGCATTGATCTGATTATCGGGTTATAATAAATTCAGAGGCGAAAGGAACAACCCACAGGTACACTCAGAAAAATATAGAAAAACCTCACGGGTACACTAGGTTTTGCTGTCTTATAAAATATAGACTGTGGGAAACTACAGGACAGATGCCCCATTTCTTCAACAAATACATTGCAGGGGAAAAATGGAAGAGAAGAATCTAGATTGACTCTTACAAGGCACAGCAACTGATTGCAATGCTGCATATCTTGCTTTTAAATAAACTTTTTTAAAAATTTGAGAAAATAAGGGCAATTGGAAAATGAATTGGAAATTTATTTAATCATAATAAGGTATTGTTAAGTTTGTTAGGTTTTACCTTGTTATTATGAAGAATCCTTATCTTTTAGAATGACATTGTGAAAAACCTATGGATGTGAATATAGAATTATATCAAAATAACTTGAGGTGGGGAGAAATAAACATAAAAAGACTGTCCATGAACAGATATTAGTTGAAGCAGGATGATAGGTACTTGGGATTTACTATTCTATTTTCATATGTATGTGTTTAGAATTTTCATTTTCAAATAAAGCTGTAGGCACCCCAGTCCTTTTTGCAGGAAATATGGACCATGTTGCTTTGCAGTTTCTGTTCTGTTGCATCCCCACGCTCTACTCTCTCCCAATCTGATGCAGAGATTCAAAACTAACATTCTGTTTCACTTGGAGCACTGATGACCATTCCAAAAACTAGAAACTTAAAACATTAGAACCAACAACAGGTGTATAAGTTCCTATGACTGTGATCAACGTGGTCATTCATTCTTGCTGCTATCCACATAATACACAGAACACGTACAATCTGTTTATATTAATTCAATGGCTTCACCTCAACGAGATAAGGGGACTATGACCACGCTCAAAGTCTTCCTAGAATTCCACGTAGTGTTTTAGCAAAACAAAGCATGGTGTTTCACCACAAGGCACACAGTTTGAATGCTGAAAAGACATGCATAAATTGATTCAGTCAATATGTGGATGCTTACAATATGCTTAGAGCAAGTAAATAAAATATGGTCGTTCATACCATAGAATTATAATAAAGTTCGACCTGCATTAATGGTATGTCAAAGGAGGCTATAATTGCCATATGGATTCAAGAGCAGGGATTCAGAGTGGCAGAATTCAGAGCAGACATTAAGGTAACTTGAACAAATTTTAAAATATTACTTGAAAACACAAAAGGTTACTGAGGTACAAAAACATTAAAAACAAATTTAAGAATAAGCCACCAACATACTTGACACATATCAAGGTGATAGATTGCAGACAGAGGCATGACTATGTGATGATGAATAGAATTTACAAAAATGTTTATATGGTAACCATGTGTCTTTATTATGTTTCACTCTTAAAATGTTTAGAAGTGGAAGGTTATATTAATAT
>NW_012137636.1:2557087-2573875 GCF_000956105.1 Propithecus coquereli | reverse complement strand
AGGACTGGAAACCAGATGACCTCAATTCAAGGTTCAGCTCTATCACTAGCTACCTGTGTGATCTTGAGCAAGCCCCTTAGCCTCTCTGGACCTGAGCTGTCTCGTCTACAAAGTCAAGAGCTTAGGAGATGCTTTCATCTCCTTTAGATGTTTAGACCTCTTTTCGTGCTAAAATCATGTGATTTTGGCTTAGAACTCTCTCACACACAAGACCTTTGTGCTGTATTTCGTGGACTGGGTATTCATAACAATCCGCATTCTCTTTCTCTCTCTCTCTCTCTCTCTCTCTCTCTCTCTCTCTCTCTCTCTCTCTCTCTGTACTCCCTTCCTCAATCATAGGCTGGCAAGCTAACATTCTTGGTTCTCAGACTCCCCTGCACTCACATGGCATGGCCATGTAATCAAGTTCTGGCCAGTGATATTAGGTGAAGATTCTAGGAGAAACTTCCAGAAAAGCATTTTAGAAAGAACAGACTTGGCCGAAACATCCCTTCGCCCTTTCATTCCTTCTTGCATCTTCCTGCTTATGATGTGGCCACGAGCCTGAAGCTGCAGCAGCAATCTTTGACCATGAGGCACAAGCACGAAGACCAAGGCTGGGCTCTAGCATGGGTAGAGGAAGGAAAACAAGAAAGGAGTCTGATTTACAGACGCATCACTGAACTAGCCTCCCAGGTCCCGCTGGCCTCAATCTCACTTCCCATCTGCTGAAAGCATGGTTCACTGGGCTTTCTATGAGTTGCAAATGAGTGCAGCCCTAATAAACCTTAAACAGCATGATTTTTCCAGAATAGTAACAATTTTAGAACATACTTCAGTACACTTTAGGATGAATCCTCCTTCTTGGAATCAGTTTCCACTTCGAGATGACTTTCCATCACCTTCGTTTAGAGCTTCTATAAATAACTCCCACTCAGAGTTTGAGAGCCTGCTCATCCCCTCCTCCCAGACTCTTCCAAGTAGAGCTGATCACAGCCTTCTTTGTGCCACTGCCATACTGGCACTCTCCTCTGTTTCTGTCCTCATCTCATTGTACTGTGATTTATTTAGTCTACCTTTCTAAAGTCTACCTTTACTAAACCAAGAGTCTCCAGGGGACAGTCATCAAGTCTTACAAAACTTTGTTTATCCCAAATATGGCTCTGAGTCCGACATATAATAGATGTTCAATAAATGGTAGTTTAATTCTGGGTGAGTACATTAACTTATTACTGTAATATCATAATCATTTGGCAAACTCACTTACGTGGAAGTTACTGGGGACAACTGAACCCCATGTTGATTGTTCTGTATATAGACAATTTAATTCTGGATAGTTCTATATAGACTGTATCATTGACACTGTTATTACCTCTAAACACATTATAAACTTAATTTCAAAAAAAAAAGTTTCTTTCTAGCATAAAATCTATGTTGAACTCAGCCACCCTCTCACCTTATCTGATGCGTGTATGCCACAGTAGGATTGATCCCTGGATTTGTTTATCATGAATAATTTAAGGGAAATATAAGATGTTATTGCAGCCCTGAAATTCATGGGAATGAAAACTAGGGAGATTTTCACAAACAATGTTCAGTAAACATGTATTACGCCTGGGAGGAATGCATTATGCCTTTCCTGGGACAGTAGATATTACAAATGAAGACACAGCAAGATACTAATTTTTTCTGATCTATTGATTTCCTTGGCATAGCACAGGAAGAAGACATTCAGAACTGCAGATTGTGTGTTTTTAAGGCAAGAATGATCCTAAAAAGGTCAAAAAAGTAATTGAAACATAATAGGATTGTGTGAGATTACATTAAAGCCTACAGTTATTCAGTTTATTACATTTTGCTATAAGCCACTAAAATGTCTATCTGTCTAGGCAAATTGAAGCTGATTCAGTTATATTTAAGAATGCTCAGAAAAGTAATATATTAGTGGCCCTCATTCACTAAAGCTATGGATAAAACATGTTTTCTTTCTCAAGGAAAATGCTTAGTGAAAAGACACATGGTTGAGGAAAACTTTCTGAAAGTATTAATAATTTACATATGGAATTCACAACTTTGGCTACAATTTTTGCCTATACTGTCATACAATTAATGAACTGGTTGTTTTTCCTTTAGAACATTATTCTCTTTTTTCTTTTCTACTTAAGTAAATTTATTTTAAAAGGAATTGAAAATCCCTTACCACGAAATTATTTTTTTATTTCAAAATATTATGAGGGTACAAATGTTTAAGTTACATATATTGCTTTTGCCCCACCTGAGTCAGAGCTACAAGCACTCTGTCCATCGCCCAGACAGTGTGCACACCACCCCCATTAGGTGTGACTATATCCAGCCCCTCCTCCCCCCTCCCATCTGCCCAACACTCGATGAATGTTACTTCCATATGTACGTGTAAGTGTTGATCAGTGAATACCAATTTGATGGTGAGTACATGTGGTGCTTGTTTTTCTGTTCTCGTGACACTTCACTTAGTAGAATGGGCTCTATCTCCACCCAGGATAATACAAGAGGTGCTAGAAATCCCCATTGTTTTTTGTGGCTGAGTAGTACTCCATGTTATACATATACCACATTTTATTAATCCACTCATGTATTGATGGGTACTTGGGTTGTTTCCACATCTTTGCAATTGTGAATTGCCTTACGGCAAAATTAAATAAATGAGTGTGTGCATGTGTGTGTATACACACATATATGTATATTTTACCTGCAAGGCTGTAAGCCCAAGGCCTGATCTTTCTTTTTTTAAAAGTGAGATTTAAAAAGTGTTAGAAAGGTGAGAGGTGTTAGAAACATATTGGTACTAACCTGAGACTTTTTCACTGACATAATAATAAAGAATTTAAAAGGGAATAATTTTCTCATTATATGATTTAACATTGTTTAACATGTAAAGTTTTTTTAAATACCATCACCTGTGCACATCCGACAGCTTGGCAAGTAGGAATGTAGTAGAAAGAGCATGGGCTTTGGAGCTAGACAGAGCTGAATGTAAACTGCAGCTCCCCCACTTGCTGTGCAACTTGGACAAGTTCCCTGACCTCTCTGTGCTTATGTTTCCTCATCTGTAAAGTGGGGTAACAAAGTAGCACAATGGCATACAGTTAAACAGTAGGATGTCATGATTTGCAAAAGCATGCTGAAGTATGAAGATGTCCAAGTTCACTTTGAAATTTTTAAAAATAGCTTTATCCATCAATTTGGCTAGGCTGAGCCTGCACCCCACAATTTCCTTCTGGTTCAGGAGACATTTTTGCATGAGATTCGGAGAGCGAAAATTAACCAGCCATTTTTATTTGTATGCTCAGGCTCTTCTAATAGGAAAATCCAAGTAAAAGCCACTAGACCTGCTTCTATTCTTAAAAATAGTAAATCAAAAGCAACATGTCATTCCTGGAGGGATTGCAGAGATTAGTGCCACCACAATGCCCTTGAAAGATGCAGAAGTGGTGATTCCTATCACATCCCCATACTGACTGATTTGGCTGGGGCAGTAAACAGAACAACAGCGAATTATCATAAGTTTATTTAATCAGGTGGTGACTCCAATTGCAGCTGCTATTCCAAATATAGTTTCATTGCTGGAGTAAATCAATACATCCCTTAGTACCTGACACGCTGCCATTGGCTTAGCAAATGCTTTTTTTCCTCTCTCTACTGTTAATAAAGACCATCAAAAGTAGTTTGCTTTCAGCTGAGAAGGTCAAGAATTTTCCTTCATTTTTCTATTTCAGGGTATATCCACTCTCCAGCCCTAGTTCTATAGGGATTTTGATCACATTTTCCATGCTATAAAACATTATTCTGGCCAAATGTATTGATGATACCGTGTTGACTGTCTCTGGTGAGCAGGAAGAAATGACTACTCTGGCCACATTGGTAAGATACCTGCATGCCACAAAAAATCAGGGGCTTTCTACCTCGGTGAAAAATTGAAGGGTCTGGGCACGTCAACAAATCCCTTTCAAGTTGAAGGGCATGTTGTTCTATCTGGCCTCTCCTATCACTAAGACAAAGGCACAATCCCTAGTGAACTCCTTTGGGGTTTGGAGGCCACATATATCGCAAGTGGGCATGTTCCTCCAACCCATTTACCCAGTGATCAATGAAAACTCCAGCTTTGAAGGAGATCCACACAAGAGGAAGCCTGCAATAGGTCCAGGCTGACGCGCAGGCTGCTCATTTGGGACATAGAACCCAGAAGAATTGATGGTGCTTCAAGCACCGGTGATCAATAGGGATCCTGTGTGGAGTGCCTGGCACACCCCTATAGGGAACGCACAGTGCGGACTCCAAGGATTTGGGGGCAAGCCTGTGTATTCTCTGCCGATGACTACTGGCCTTTTGAGAAACAGCTTTTAGATTTCCACTGGGCCTTAGCAGAGACAACGGTCGACCATGGGCCACCAAGTCACCATGTGGCCTGAGCTGCATATCATGTACTAGGTGCTTTCTGACTCCTCGAGCCATGAAGCTGGGAGTACAGAGCTGCACTCCATCACCAAAGGAAGTGGTATGTGTGAGCTGGAGCTGTGGCAAGTCCTGGCATGAGGAGCAGCCCGGATGCCTGTGCCCCCTGCTCGTGCTACACGGCCTTCTCCTCTCCACACTCGTATGTGGCCTCCCGGGGAGTTCCCTACGACCAGTTGAATGACTTGGGAGAAACGCGGGCTTGTTTGATGGGGGATCTGCCTGATATCTATCTAGGCACCGCCTGAGAGTGGACTGCAGCACTACAGCCCCACGTTGAGGCAGCCCTGAGGGACAATGGTGGGGGGACAGCCCCCAGAAGGCAGAACTACGAGCAGCGCGCCTGTTCCTTCTGCCTTGGAGAGATGGCCAGGGGCGGGCGCTCTCCAACGTGCAGTGTGGCCGCCCTGCATGCGGCTCCTGGTGGCCCATTCTGGAGGGGGCGCTCCCTAGAGGAGACTCCAGCTTCCCACATTCCGTTTTATCGGGACTGAGGTGGCCGGTGGATTTACATTTTTCCTGAATCCGTGAGCAAGTTCTGTGCCAATTGTTTCTCAGTGAAAGCCAACTTGTGGCTGAATAAAAATGCCTGAGTGATTTCTGAATAACAGTAAGAGATCTACGAAATATGTGACCACGGCTGCACACAGCATTGACTCCCATAGGCAGTGGGAGTCAGAGCCTGGTTGTTAGGTATCACTCACCTTCCCGTTCGCCTTCCCAAGGACAGCCGCCGGGGGGAGCTGTGCCGAGGGCACGATGGGAGCTCCCCGCAGCCGCAGCCGGGGCCCAGGTGTGCCCCACACACCCCACAGGACACCCCCAGGGCTACGTGTGGAGCCCGCGCCAGGACCTGAGACCTAGAGCAGAACAGGGAGGCCCTGGAAGAGAGCAGGACCGGTTCAGTGAAGAATTCCCAAGTCGCGTTTGACTATTTAAAAATTTCAAACATTACACAAAGTAAAAAGAATATGGAGGATGCCCAAGTATCCGTCCCTTCTACCCAAAAATCAACAACGTTTTGACATTCTGTCATGCTTCCTCCCGCGTATGTGTGTCTTTAGAAATTCCTGATGAATTTCTCTTTTCCTGAGAAAAGAGTTTTGGGGGGAATGATAAATTTGACAAAGCTCTGTTCTTAGTCTTGCAACTGTTGACTCCGCCCTCCCCTTGGCCTCGTACAGCTAATACAATCTGGGGTTACGTCCACTTCCCGTTATTTTACACCACACCATGGTGAAGCCAAGGCCAGGCACGATGTTATGTTCTCAAGTGTCAGCGTTTTCTATAACCAACGTTGTGGTCGTTGCTATTGTTAGGGAAGACTGCTGGGCTGTGCAGAAAATGTCTGAGAAAACAACCAGGGCTTGGGGACGGGGAGGTACCCTGCTCTTCCTTGCGCGTGGGAAAGACACGTATTTAGGGCAGACCATACGCACAAAAAGTGCCTGATGCTGGGATGCAAAAGGGAAGGAACGTGTCTGGAGAAGTGGGCAGAAGATTAGCGTGGTTCCTCCTTCAGCTTCAGCTCTGCCAGATGGCCGGTTCTCACTGACCGCAGACAACCAAGACAAGGGACCGACGGGACTAAGAATCAGAAATGTCCCCTAAGGCCCAGACCTGGTAGGAGAAAGGGTGCTTTATACTCACGGCAGCCCCTCACATTGTTTCCAACAGTATTTCCAAAACTTCAGTAATCCACCTTTTAAAGGCACAATTTTTGCTATAGTTTTTGCTATGCACTACCAATATCATAACTTGTTTAATAGTTTTTGGGGGGAATTGAATCACATTTTTACTTTAAGTAAATGTATATAAAAAGAATCTTCATATCCACTGCCATGCATTGTTTAAATATAAAACATAGGCATATATAAAAATGTAGCAATAAATCATGGAGAAGCATAAAATTAAATATAAAGAAAATAAAACATTATTAAGTTTGAGAGAGATTTTGTTGCTTGTAAACACTCTGAGCGTGGGGCCCACTCTCTGCTAAAAACGGAGATTAGAAAGTGCTAGAGGGATCATAGGCACTTCCCTGAAGCTTTCACCTCCACACTGTCAGAAAGATCCTTGTAAAACCCTCTCACAGCCTTCGGAGCCAGCAAGAGCTGTGCATAAATTCCAGTCCTGCAGTTTCCTAACTGTGTAGCTCTGGGCAATTTCCTTATTTCTCTGTGCTTCAGTTTCTCTCCTCATCCAGAAAATGGGGTTCACAAAGTACCACAATGACATATGCAAATGAGCGCAACGGACATATGATTTTCAAATGCATCCTGAACTGTCACGTCACCTATTGCTTGAAATGTTTCAGAAAAAAGAGACAGAGATAGAGACAGAGATAGAAGTAAATACAGGAAAATGTTAACAACTGTTCCATCTACCAGGTACAAAGGCGTTCGTTGTACTGGCCTGTCAACTTTTCCCTATATCCGTACGTATGAAATTTTTCACAACATACAGTTAATTATGAGAGAGATTGAGAAAGAGAGAAAGATGGGGAGCGGGTGTCTTGGCCCATCCCAGGGCACGGGATTCTTCACCGAACCTGTCCTGCCCTCTCCCTCTGTCCCAGTGTTCCCCTCGGGCGCTGGTGTGGGGAAGCCTGGGGGAAGCTCTGTGGTGTGTGTGGGACGTGGCCTGGTGGAGCCCCGGTTGTGGGATGGTGCTCAGGGCACCCCCTGGCCAGCTCCCCTTAGAGGCGGGAGGTGGTCCTTGGGAAGGTGAGCAGGGAGGCTGCCATGACCCCACCCAACCTGAGGCCCGACCTTGACTTCCCGAGTCTGTTGTGGGAGTCAGTGACCTGTACAGCCAGGCTTGGATTTTTCATCATGGATCTTTCTATTTTTCCAGAAATGTTAATCAGCTGAAAGCCAACTTTATGTTAAAGAGAGACACAGCTGGCACAGAAACATGTCCTCCTGATTCAGGAGAAATACAAAACCATTGACAATCTCAGCTCTGATTAGAAAAAGAAAAAAGTATGAGGAGCTGGAATCCTCCTTTAAGGAGCACTGGCCTTTTGGATCGTCAGCAGGAACCTAGAACCTGCAGGAAAACCATAAGGGCTGAAGAGGATCTACTTAGTTCCTCAGGAGGAACTGCAGGATGAGAAGTTTAGACTCACAACAAGAGGAGGCGACAGCTGAAGTTAGGGAAAAAGTCCAGCCACTAGAAGATGAATTATGAGTCATCCCACCACAAGTAGCTTTTCCAAACAGAGCTCTTGGTGCAAGGCTGGTCCCGCATCTGAAGGCAGAGCTCTTCTCTCCCGTCTGCTCAGCTCTTGCCTAAGCTGCTGGGTATTGCACATCCACCTCCTCCTTCCATCCAGGGAGCAACGCGCAGGGCATCTGAGGGCTGTGTGTGTGATATTAAAAGTTTTCCTTTTCCTTGTCCCTCCCCTGCTCCTTCTCCTTCCTCTCTTCCTCCTCCTCCTCTCCCTCTTCCAGATGCCATACATGGATCCCACCACTGCCACCACCATCAAGATCTCCTCCCAACTTCACAGCCTGAAAACAGAAATGAGTGTCCACAAAACTGTATTTTAATTTGAATTACCAGTGCATTATAACATCAGCAGTAATACGTTTAGAAGTGCCAGCAATAGGAGATTTGCTAACAAATGTAGTAGTTGCCTTTGTCTTCCCAAATGCAATTAAAAGGCAAATGTAAAAATTGTTTTTTACCTACATAAATATAGATTAGCTTAAAAAATAGATAGGTACTTATATGCATTCTTTACCTAAAAACATACCTTTTTAATATGCCTGAAAGCAGTTCACTCACATTCTTAATCTGTGTAACAAAAGGTGTCCATAAAATGAAATACAAAAGGGAATTTTTGTCAGACCAAATTGCCACAATTTGTAAAACATAGTATCAGAATAAAGTTGATCTGCAAAGTTTTCAGAATGGCGCCTAACAATACTATTTTAGAAATACTATTTTATAAACAATACTATTTTATAAATGCATTATCTATAAAAAGGAAAAATCAATTGGAACTTCTCATCAAGAAAGTCACTGTATGAAAATTAAATGGAATAACAACAGATGCTATTTTAAAGCATTTAATCTTATAAAATTTAATATTACAAACAAAACATAAGTAATACAGTAACTAAAACCATAACCTTTAGCAAATTTAAGGTCTTAGAAAAATATTAAATTGAATTAATAAATTATCTTTGGATACCTAGACAATTCTTAAGTAAGAGTAAGATTCAAAAGACTAGTGACTTAATACAATTGTAATTTACCCTTACTTCTTAAGATCAATATAAATTAATAGGGTGTGCAAATGACTTTTATGATTATATACATTTGTTTTGCTACATTAAATTTGTTAAAATTTGTTAAAATTTAAAAACAGCTAGACAGTTCTCTAGGTTTCTCTTGTATTGGTGGAAGCATGTTATTTTGACTAAATATAATAATATTAGTGATTGGCTAGAATAGGTGTAATAATTAAAGAAAAAATGTGATATAAGATAATTGATATTATTTGATTGCTTATGAAAATCATTACATTGTATTAAGATGACAAACCTAATATAATATATATTGTTTTAGAATATATCAATAGATTAATTATATTTTAAAGTTAGTTTAAATATTTATATGTATCATTTATTTTTATATTTATATATCTGTATATATCTAAATATAGCCATGAAAGGTTATTAATCTTCCACTGAAAATTGTTACATGAATAACATATAAAATTAGTAAAATTATAAATAGAGTTGGTTTTGGGGTTTTTGGGTTCTTTTGTAAAAAATGACTGTCCTTCAATAGAGTCTGCACCCCTCACGGCATTACTCTTATGTACACAATACCTCTACTCTGAAAGCCCCAAATAAACTAGCTAAGTTTACTACTTAAAGGAGAATTTATGCTGTAAAGTCAATACTTCTTCTGTCACCAACATACGTACAATAGGAGAGATGGGACAGTCTGTGATCAGACCGAAAGAAAGGAGCACAACTTGGGTCTCTAGAGCAGACCTGCCTAGACTTTGGATCACGGCCTGGGTTTAGTCACCTGCCCCCTGACTTTGCAGCTTGTTACAAAGACTAGTGAATAATCATTTGTCTTTCATAACTGCCAATGTCCCACTTGACTGACACATCCTGTAGAGTCTAAAATGCATAACCATTGTCACATCGGATCACTCAACAACACATGGACAGCAAGAGGAACAAGAGGTACCAACTGTCCAAGTACAAATAATGTTCTCTGAACAACATCCTGACAGGCAGAATTTCAGTGATGGTGAATGTCTCAATATCCTGGACTAACAGTGTCCTATGGCCTGAGTTTGTCGCCCTTGATCAAAAGTGAGAATTAGAAGAAAAAAAATCCCTACACTAATAGCAAGACCATGATGTTCTACTGAAGATAAACAACTTCCTAGAACACCAACAGCAGGTGAGGTCAGTCTAGGACCATGATAGAGTGAAATAAAAGTGAAATCCCTCTGAAATTATGTCTGAGTACAGACAGAAAAAAGTATGCTGGGAAAACTGTGAAAATAGTCAAGTATCTTCCTCTCTCAGCTAACGCCAGTGGCCACTGCCTTTTTGCCAATTATATCTTCAGTTGCACTCCATTTCTCCCACTTCCTAGGTAAAAATTAAGTTATCCATGCATAGATTTAATCTTACTTTCTGACAGTATCCAACCCAGAAGAGTACCCTGCTTCTGCAAACACTCCCCAAAATCACCTAACGGGCTCGAATCCTAAGATGCTTCCTGGTTTGCCCATACTGTGTGGTCTCCTTTGCTGTAGCAAGTAACACAGGCAAATTTGTTCCCCTACAGATGTGTTCCCTGGGAGTTCTGGCTGACAGACAATGATACTGCCAAGAGCTACGTTGAGTCACTTAAGCCCAAAATGACGAAAAACCAGAGAACACAGAAAAAAATGATAAACGGAAATAATATCACACACCAGACATCTGCCAGAAGGAATTTTCAGGTTTGCCTTTATCTCACACATCAACTCTGCGAAAGCATTCTCATTAGAGTCATTTTAGAGTTCAACACATTAAGCTCAGAGAGTATAAAGGACTTGCTTAAGGTAATTTTTATATCACATCTATATTTGCATATATGTTAAAGCATTTTTAGCCAGTAAATGCTAAGGCTAAAATTCTGATTTTAGATTTCTCCAGCTCTCAAATCTTTTCCTCTATAACATGATATCTCCAAATATTACTGTATTTCCAACCAGATTCCAGAGCGAATTCTTATGACTACCTTCAGGGCAGCTTCCATGCAAATCCAAGAGACCTGTTAAATGTACTGGTGGAATTCCAGAGGTGAAGTGACAGCTGTTGGTGAGGGGAAATATATGCTAAAAAGGAGTGTTGGTGGCTAGAAGGAAATTGAGGAACTGTATTGGGAGATGCACAAACAGGAGCAGCCTGGAGTTCTCCTTTTAGGAGGTCGAAATTTGTGCCTGCGTTATATGATGTATTAAGAACCAGAACCAAAGGACCATAGAAATGGCTCAAACCTTGCATATATTACAAACCAATAATCCTAATCCTGGAAATATATCCTAAGTATAATTTAGCAAATGAAATATACATATATACATAGAAATGTTCATTGCAATATATAATTGCAAAGATTTAGAAATAGCATATGTATCCAACATAAGGAAATAAAACAGGATGTTTTTATGCCCTGATACCATGTGATATTATACAACCTAAAAATACAATTGTGAATAATATGCAAATACAGAAAAGTGTTTGCTACATAAGGTTCAGTTATAAAGAAATCAAAAAACAAACAATCTGGAAAAAACACAACACATAAAAAGAGCAACACATTGAGCTGCTTTAACGAGTCATTCCCCACCATCAAGAGAGACATCAGCTACCTGGACTAGATGTTTAGCTACCACAACACAATACCTGTGACCACCCCCAGGGACTTTGCCTGAGGGCACACTCCCAGCTGCCATGTCACATCCACCTGAAGGAAAGACCAGCCACCCTGGTCCTTCCTTGAGGCCACCAATGCTCTGGGAGCCGCCTCTCCAACTGCTACTGAAGAGAGAGGGCCTACACTTTGTGGCGTGCTGGACAGCTACACAATCAAAAGCTTTCATCTGATTACCCTCCCTCCTCACAGAGACTTCCAGGAGCAATCCCATTATGCCTCACATTCCATTTCTTTTAGTTCTTAGCTTCATCAGATGGATGCTCACCCCCATACTGCTCGTGCAGCCCCCAGTGGGACCT
The DNA here is from genome assembly GCF_000956105.1 of Propithecus coquereli. NCBI lineage: Eukaryota > Metazoa > Chordata > Mammalia > Primates > Indriidae > Propithecus > Propithecus coquereli. The sequence continues at coordinate 2,562,143 of NW_012137636.1, read as the reverse complement.
AATTGCCTACCCTCTTCATCCTCCCAAATTTACCTTCCCTCATTAGCAAAATCCCCTGTAATCTGTACCAAAGTTCTCTTCCTTTTTTTGTTCTGACTGAAACTTAGCTGGCACTGAAGGACATGCTTTAGCTGCTGCCTCCTTCAAAGATGCTCTTATTGGCCTCCATCATGCCCCTGTGAATCAGTGACAAGATGAGGTGCAGCAAGGGCACTGGGACTGAGGAAACCGGGATCTGGAGCAACAGCTTATTGGATGGATTGCTCAGGGGTTTCGTGAGTTACCTAAAGTCCTACGTGAGCAACCGTGTAGAGAAAACCAGTGACCCAAGTGCCGAATTCACCAACTGAAGGAGCAGAGTGTGAGGAACTGTAGGGTGTTGAGCGGATGGTTGCAGTGGAGAGGAAAGGGGCTTTATTCTTCAAAGTCTGAAGTTTTTGAACGAGAAATAGCTTAAGAATGACACTGAGGGGCAGGTTTATCTCCATGCCTTGAGGTACCTGGGGTGTTGCAGTCATCATCTGTGAGTGCAAGGTGGGCTGCCACATCTCACTGCCACCAGATCCATGAACTGGTCTCCGTTTGTACCCTGTGTTCTGCTTGCACTGCTCTAAGAAAGATCCTGAACATATGAAAGATAATCTTTCCACTTGTGGTCTGGACCTCATTCTCTCTTGACTTTTCATTAAGGGTCCTGCAGTCTTCCCCTTTCCTTCCAGCATTGTCCATTTTCCCCAGAGGGAATAGCATTCTCATTAGCCCCAAACACGTTGTTTTTAAATCATGATTCCAAGATCGGATATATATTTTATTCCCTTTACCTGTTCTCTTCAAAGCAAAATTCCTCAAGAGATTTGCCAGCAACTCCACTTCCCCCTGGATATGGTTTGGATGTTTGTCCCTTCCAAATCTCGTGTTGAAATCCCCAGTGTTGGAGGTGGAGCCTGGTGGGAGGTGTTTGGGTCACGGGGGTGGATGCCTTGTGAAGGGCTTGGTGCCCTCCCATGATAATGAGTGTGTGAGTTCTCAGCTTTATTAGGTTGCAGAGAGCTGGTTGTTTAAAAGAGCCTGGCATTGCCTCCTCCCTCTCCGTTTCTTCTTTCCTCATGTGACACACCTGCTCCCCTTCACCTTCTGCCTTGGTTAGAAGCTCCCTGAAGCCCTCGCCAGAAGGAGATGCTGGTGTGATGCTTCTTGTACAGTCTGCAGAGCCGTGAGCCAAATAAACCTCTTCTCTTTATAAATTGCCCAGCCTCAGGCTTTCCTTTATAGCAATGTAAATGGACTAACACACTCTTTAACCACTATAATCATGATTCTGTCTCCATCGCACCAAGAAAACAGCTCTTATCAAACATATGGCCGAAGCTAAGGTAATTCCTTGGCCACACTTCACTTGATACCTGATCAGCAATCCACACAATTGATGCTTCTTGAAATACTTCTTCTTTAAGGTTCTTTGACATCGAACTCACTAGATCTCCTATCTCACGAGTCATTCATTTTCTCTCCGCTGCTGGACCCTCCTACTCTTCCAGAACCTTAAATGTTACACGTCGCAAGTCTTAGTCCTCAGTTTTCCTTTCTCTGTCTATTCTCTCTCCCTGGGAGATCTCAACCCTGCTTGCTGCTTTAGATACTGTCTATATCCTGGCTCCTAAATCTATATGTCCAACCTAATCCCTCCAGATTTCTGGTCCTGTAAATCCAACCACTGACTCAGCATCTCCTCATGTCTAATAGGCCCCCTGCACTTAAAAGAAACCTTGACCCACCATTCTCCACCCTAACCTGCTGCGTCCTGTCTTCCCCACCTAAGGAAGGAAAGCAAATGACGCCACCACCCACACAGCTGCTCAGCCTGAAAACCTCCAAGTCATCCTTGAGTCCTCTCTTTTCCTCATAGCCCACGTGCAATCTGTCAGCAAACACTATCAGCTCTGCCCCTACGGTACAGCCCAAGTCCGACCCTTCTTCCTGTTCCCACTTCTCACACCCAGCCCACCCACCCTCAGCTGCCACCACTGCGATGGCCTCGGGATGGATCCTCCCCATCTCCATTCCGACCCCCCAGGCCTCTCTGACTAACCTTTTGTCCCAGCACAGCCGGAGTAAGCTTTACAAATAGAAAATATATATGTACGTGTAATGTTGAGTTTCTGAAAACATGTTCAACCTCAACAAGACACTAAATATCTTGAAATTACTTCTTCTATTTTTATTTTTTCTCCCACAGCTTCTACAAAAGAAAGAATATTTTGAAATTAAAATAACACGTTAAATGCAGTGCCTAGCACAAAGTGACTATTCAATGAATGTTTATTGTATATATGAAAATCAATTTTTCATCTATCAATTGGCAAAACTTTCAAATATAAGTTCACAGTATTGGTGAGGGCTCACAGAGATGGCTCTCTAAACATTCTGGAGAGATTGTGCATTTTATCAGGAAATTTGTCTCGAAAGTCTCTGAAATGTCCGTATACTTGGAACAAGCACTTTCGTATTTAAATTTTTAGTTTAAGGGTTTGGCTATGGATGTGCACAAAGTCGTAGCTTCCTCATCTTTGATGTAACCAGACGAGACGTTGAGAAACTAGTTGGCGTCTCGGTTTGTTCATTTATTTTTCCTGTAGCTCTAGATTGAGTGAGGAGGTTAAGAAAAAGGATTTTTGTCATGTCACACCGATTTTGGTCATGTGTTCTTGTCCTAAGAAAGGCTAATGCTTCACAACCGTGGAAAGGCTAATGCTGTCTCTTTGTGGAAAAGAGGCTTGTTACAAAAGTTCCCAACCTTGATTCGAGTTCATTAGTCTGCGGAGGAACCCGGAAAAGACATTTTTAAAGCTCCCTATAGAGGAGTTTTCAAAGTATTAGGCAGAAAAGGATGGACCTGGGTTTTCCTCACCCAGGCCAGGAAAGGTTGTTCTCCACACTGCAGTTTTAAAAGGGGCAGAAAAGAAACCACCTCCCCGGCAGGGGCTACGCCTGTGATGGGAAGGAAGGCTGCATGGGAACAGAAGAGGGTCCCTAAGCCCCTGCCTTGACAGATGCAATGGGGGCTCCTGGGGCGGGGCTGGGCCATCAGGGGAAAGCCCCGTGCACTCCGAACTTTTGTAACGAACCTCTTTTCCACAAAGCAATATTGTAAAAGGGAACTTTTTTCAGACTCAGTCCAAATTGCCACCACATCCAAAATCTTGTCAATCAGCCTCTTGCTATAATGGTGCCAGTCAGGCAGGGGAAGTTAGAATTAAATTATGAGCATAGCAGCTGTCAATTTAGCCCTTATGGCTTACTAACGTTCTAAATGTGCTGGTCAATCCGGGGGTATTGTTTTGTTGAAACTTATTTTTTATTCTATTCTTTGTTGTTTTAAATACATTCATTTTTAAAATAAAATAAAAAGACAAGTAAAATATACTAATAAAATAAAAGGATTTGTTCTGTAAAATTTGGATTTGGTCAAAAGGTCACATTTAAGGACCTAGAAGGCCACATGTGGTCTTAAGGCTGCAGGTTCCCCATCCCCGAGCTAGAGCACCACTGGGCGCCTATTTGCCATGGTGTTTGGACAGGTCAGCCTGGCATAGAGGTACAGGGTTTGGCCGACATCATTTTTCTCAGAGCTGAAATTAAAACTATATTATTGTTTTGATTTGTTTTCTTCCACAAATTGAAAAAGCTCAGTGGTTAGAAGGTGAAACTTGGGCCCCACGCCCATTAGTAATCCTGATGTGAAAGCGGCATCCGGAGCTCCTAGCTGGGTTCTCCAGCCCGCTCACTCCAGCATCTTTGCAAGTTACATCCAGCATGGTTTACAAACAGAAGATAGATGAGATGGAAACCTGGCGTCTTAATGTAAGCCGCTCACACCTTTCCAAACAGCTTCATTTTCCTCTGATTCCTCTTCTGCCAGGGTATCGTTGTGCATTTTCTTTCCTGTAATAATGGAGTCACATTGGAAAGGGAAACAGAATACTGTCAGAGTGATACATGGGACCCTCTCATGTATTCCGCTGTGGCTCAGAGGAAAGAGTTTCAGTGTTCGGCTTCTGACTAATGTGCTTCCTAGATTTCAGGAGAAACAACTACAGCTAATTGCATACTAAGATGTTATCTAAGTTCATGTCCTTTTTTTTATTAAGGCTACAAAGAGCTCTAATATTAAGCCCTGAGTTCTAAGAAGATGCAAGGGAGGGAAAATATAATGGGAGGAAAGAAAATAAAAAGAAATAAATGTTACTGCAACCAGATATAAGCCTGGGTGTATTTCACATGCTTTTTCACGCACCTCTCACAATAGTCCTATGAGAGAGTGATTTTTCTATGTATATCAATTGAGCACTGGAAGCTTACTCAGAGTATAAATGGCCCAAGGTAATTTTCAAAGCACCTGTCTGCAGGCGTAAGAATCCTTCACATTTTTAGCTAGTAAATGGTAAAACTAAAGTGCATACTTAGTTCTCTCTGATCTCCCACATCTTTTCCTCTATTACATATTTCCAAATGTTGCTATTATTCTGTTATTTTTCCAACCATATTTTACACCAAAATTCTGAATGTCCTCAATGGCAGCCCCAGCCCAAATACAAAAGACTTGTTAAAATTACTTGGTGGGCCAGCCACAGAAAGGCAAGTGTCTCATGTTCCCACTCACATGTGGAAGATAAAAAAAAAAAAATGAACTCATGAAGATATAGTAGAATGATGGTGAGCAGAGGCTGGGAAGGTTAGTGGGCAATGGGGTGGGGTGCCAGGAATAAAGTGGGAATGGTTCATGGGAGCAAAAATACAGTTAGATAGAATGAACAAGGTCTAGTATTTGATAGCACGGTAGGGTGACTATAGCCAACAATAATTTATGTTGTGTTTTAAAATAACAAAAAGAGTGGAATTGGAGTGTTCCTAAGAACACAAAGAAATGACAAATGCTTGAGGCGCTGGCTACCCCAATGACCCTGATTTGATCACTATGTTATAATATGCCTGTATCAAAGCATCACGTATACCCCATAAATGTATGCACCTGTTATATACTCATAATAATTAAAAA
>NW_012137636.1:2527129-2557037 GCF_000956105.1 Propithecus coquereli | reverse complement strand
CTGATTTGATCACTATGTTATAATATGCCTGTATCAAAGCATCACGTATACCCCATAAATGTATGCACCTGTTATATACTCATAATAATTAAAAATAATTTTTTAAAATATATTTTTAGAATTATTTAGTGGACTTCTAGAAGGGTAGGGGTTGGCTGGTAGTGAGAGGAAGTGCAGTTCTAAGAAGGATATTAGGGGACTGGGCCAGAGCAGGAGGCTGGGTGGCAGAGGGAGACAGGAGAGGAGGCTGGAGCAGTGGTATGAGGGTTGAACTTGCCGTAGGTTAGATGAGGAATCGTGGACTAAGACAAAAGTATCCACGAAATGCCCTAAAACCCTTTATATGTGCTGATGCAACAACTGAAATCCTGGAAATGTATTCTAAGGGATAATTTAGCAAACAATGTATAAACAGACACATCTACACAAAAATGTCCATTGTAACATACATTTCTAAAGATTTGGAAATATCATACAAGAGTATAGAAATAAATTAGCAAATTTTTATACTCCTTTGTCATGCCATATTATATTTTTAAAGTATAATTTTTAAGTATTTAAATATAAAAAATGCTTATGATATAAGATTCTGTTTTAAAAATAAGAAAACGGAGATGCTGGGAAAAGATTATTACGAAACATAAATGAAAGAGAGTGTCTCAGGCTGTGGGAAGAACAGGCTTCTGCTACTGTGAGTCCGTCCCCACCCACGTGGGACCAGCCACCCACCCCTCCTCCAAGCCACTACACCTCAGTGCCCTGCTCTCCCCGCCTCAGGAGATAAGGCCACCACCCCCTCAGCTGCTCAGCCTGAAAACCTCAAGTCATCCTTGATTCCCCCTTTCTCTCACAGCCCACGTGCATGCCACCAGCAAGTCCTGCTAGCTCTGCCTCCGCAATACACCCAAACTGACCTGAATTCCCATGGTCTCCACTTCTCACACCTGCACCACCGCAGAGGTCCCTGGATCAATCTCCCGTCCTCCATTCTGGTCCCTTAGTCCCCCTGCCACATCCATTCTCCCCACAGCCACAGTGAGCTTTACAAAAAAGAAATATAATTAGCCACTGGGTTATATATAATTAGAAACATAATTAGCCACATATGAAAAGATACTCAGTCTCAACAAGGAACTAAACATTTTCAGATTAGCATAACACTCTTCAATGTAATAATTGGCACAAAGTGAACACTCAATAAATATGTATTGAACACACGAGAAACTACTTTTCATCTCCCAAATTGACAAAGATTTCAAACTAAAAATTCCCAGAATTGAAAGGGCTCAAATAACACCACTTTTCACTTCTAGTGAAATTGTGAATTTTATCTAAAAATCTCAAAAGTCTCAAAAATGTCCTGTAATTTCATATCTAAAATTTCAGCCTAAGTGGCTGTTTCCACTTGGGACAGGCAAGGGTTCGGCAGAGGACGATTAAGCAGGGCACTTGGGAGCAGCCGCCCCACCTCTCACCGAGTGCCTGTCACACCCAGGCTTCCACAGAGCTTGGGGCTCACTTCTTTCCTTCAAAGAAGCTGAAGCAAGAGCTTCTGTGTGCCCCACGGGCAAAAGCCACCACCTTCCCTAAGGGAGGATGGGACCCACAGTCCTCTCTTCAGGCTACTTGTCTCTTCTGCAAGGAGCCTACCCTTCCTGGAGCCAAATCCCTGGCTCAACCACACCTCCCCCGCTGGAGGATTTTAGCTACAGCCCACAGCCGGTCTGGTAGCCCTGCACATAGCAGATTGAGCTGCCTCCACCAGCTCTGCTGCAGCTGGGCCAGGGTGGGAACCGGGAATCTGGGCCCTTTTGTGCCCCTAAGGACAGAGACTGCCATCATTGCTGAGAGAGGGAGGTATGAATGGCATATGTGTCCCACAGCTGCCTGCCTCTGCTAATGACATCAAGAGGGGCCCACCCCTCCTATAGCAGGCTCACAGTACATGGGCCCTTCTCCTGCCTTAGCATTCTTCTGGAGCAAGAGAGCATCCCATCCCCCATTATCATAGCCAGAGCCTGAACCTAGGAGGCTTGAGGGCACGTTTGCCTGCTCAGTTTAAGTCTACTCCCCCCAGGACTCATGCACACCATTCAGAGGCCTCGGAACTGGGGATTACCTAACCCAGTCCGCCACTGCTGGCACCTGAACACTCTTCCAGGGGTCTGAGGTCCAACCAACCCAATTTTCCAAGAAGACCACAGTGGATACCTACATGCACAAACTGAAACGCAGTGTACCTCTCTCCTCTCCTAGCAGAGGAGAACAGCTGAACTGCAAAGCTATCTGCAAAGCTATCCATAACATCAAGAAGGCGGGAATCCTCCCTAATTCATTCTACAAAGCCAGTATCACCTGATACCAAAGCCAGGAAAGGACACACAAAAAAAGAAAATGACAGACCAATATCCCTCATGAACATAGAGTCAAAATTCCCCAACAAAATACAAGCAAACCAAATCCAATAGCACATCAAAAAAATAACTTATCATGATCAAGTAGGTTTCATCCCAGGGACACAAGGATGGTTCAACGTATGCAAATCAATAAATGTGATTCGCCACGTAAACAGAATTAAAAAACAAAAACCATGTGATCATCTCAATAGATGTAGAAAAGGCAGTCAATAAAATCCAGCACCCTTCGTAATAAAAACCCTTCACGAACTAGGCATAGAAGGAACATACCTCAAAAGAATAAAAAGCTGCTTATGACAAACCTACAGTCAGCATCATACTGAAGGGAGTAAAGTTGATAACTTTTCCTCTAAGATCAGGAATAAGATAAGGTGCCCACTCTCACCCCCTCTATTCAGCATAGTACTAGAAGTCCTAGCCAGGGCAATCAGGCAAGAGAAAGAAATAAAGGGCATCCAAACCGGAGGAGGTCAAACTATCTCTGTTTGCTGATGATATGATCTTATATCTAGAAAACCCTAAAGACTCCTCCAAAAGCCACCTAGAATTGATAAATAAATTCAGTAAAATCTCAGGTTACAAAATTAATGTACACAAATCAGTAGCATTTCTATTATAAACCAAAAACAGCCAAGCTGAGAGTCAAATCAAGAACTCAATACCATTTATAATAGCTACAAACAAAATAAAATACCTAGGAATATACTTAACCAAGGAGGTAAAAGATCTCTACGAAGAGAACTACAAAACACTGATGAAAGAAATAATGGATGACACAAATAAATGGGAAAACATGCCATGTTCATGGATTGGAAGAATCAATATTGTTAAAATGTCCCTACTGGCCAAAATGATTTAATGCAATTCCCACCAAAATACCAATATCATTTTTCACAGAATTAGAAAAATCAATCCTAAATTTCATACGAAATCAAAAAAGAGCCCAAATAGCCAAAGCAATTCCAAGCAAAAATGACAAAATTGGAGGTATCGCATTACGTGACTTCAAATTATACTATTAATACAAGGCTGTAGTAACCAAAAAAGCTTGGTAGTGATATAAAAATAGACACATAGATCAATTAAACAGAATAGAGAACCCAGAAATAAAACCAGATAGCTACAACCGATCTTTGACAAAGCAGACAAAAACACGTACTGGGAAAAGGACACCCTATCCAAAAAATGATGCTGGGAAAACTGGATCCCTATCTCTCTCCATACACAAAAAATTAACTCAAGAGCTATGAAACACTTAAATGTAATACCAGACAACATAAAACTTCTAGAAGAAAACTTAAGGAAAACTCCTGGACATTGGCCTAGGCAAAGAATTCATGAGTAAGACCCAAAAGTAAATACAACAACAACAAAAATAAATAAATGGTACTTAATTAAACTAAAAATTTTCTGCACAGCAAAAGAAATAGCCAACAAAGTATGCAGACAACTTTCAGACTAGGAGAAGATATTCACAAGCTATACATCTGACAAAGTATTAATGCCCAGAATCTACAAGGAACTCAAATGAATCAGCAAGTAAAAAACAAATAACCCTATACACCTATTATGTGCCCATAATAAAGTAAAAAATTAAAAAAAAAATAATTCCATCAAAAAGTAGGCAAAAGACACAGACATTTTTCAAAAGAAGATGTACAAATGGCAAAAAAAGTATGAAAAAAACACCAACATTAGCAACCATCAGGGCAATGCAAATTAGAATGACTGTAAGATACCACCTTACCACTGCCAGAATGTCCACTGTTAAAAAGTCAGAAAACAATAGATGTTGGCACAGGATGAAAGGGAACTGTTGGTGGGAATGTAAATTAGTACAACCTCTATGGAGATTCCTTAAAGAATCACAAGTAGACCTACCAATCCAGACTCTCACTTCTCAGTATCTACTTAAGGGAAAAGAAGCCATTATATCAAAAAGACACTCGTACATTTATCGCAGCACAATTCACAATTGCAAAAATATGGAATCAACCTAACTGCCCTTCAGCTGATGAGCGGATAAAGAAAATGTGGTGTGCATACGTGTGTGTGTGTGTGTGTGTGTATACATACACACACACACACACACACACACACACACACACATATATATACATACACACCATGGAGTACTACTCAGCTATAAAGAAGAATGAAATAATGTCTTTCACAGCAACTTGGATGGAACTGGAAGCCATAATCCTAAGTGAAGTGTCTCAGGAATGGAAAAACAAATTCCGCATGTTCTCACTTACAAGCGGGAGCTGAATGATGGGTGTGCATGGCCATACAGAGTGTTATAATGAACTTGAGAGACTCAGAAGGGAGGAGGTTGGGAGGGGGGTGGGGGACCAAAACCTAGCTGTCGGGTACAATGTACGCTATTTGGGTGACAGGTACACTTAAAGCCCTAACTTCACCACTATACAATTCATCCATGTAATAAAAAACCACTTGTACCCCTTAAATATATTGAAATTAACAAAATTATACAAAATAAATAAAATGTTAGCCTAAGGATTTAATTAAGGAAGTAAAGAAAATGCTGGCTTCTGGATCTTTTGGACAATATATTTAGACCTTGAGATATTAAGAAACTCGTGTCTTGTTTGCTCATTTGTTTGTTTGTCCTTCTGGCTGCTCTAGATTACTCTGGGAGGAGGGGTAAGACATTTTTTCTTTTTTTCCCCAGGAGGGCATGGTCAGGTCTTTGTTCTAGAGCACTAGCTATTAACCCTGGCTGCATTTAGAGTCACCTGGAAAGTCTTAAAATATACCCATCACCCAGGCTCTATCCCCAGAGATTTCTATTCCATTTGGTCTGGGGTGGGGTCCAAACAAGGGAATTCTCACAGCAGCCAGGCTGTGAGGGACAGGCCTGGGTGTTCACCCCTGGGGAAGGGGGCTCCTCCACATTGCAGGTTTCTGACAGGAGCCCCCAGCGGTAGCCAGACCATAGACAGACACAGCTGCATGAAGCCTAAGGAGACTGGAAGCTAAGCCCCCTCCCCTGAGAGCAGCAACCAGGAGTCCTGTAGCCAGGCCAGCAGTTGACAGGGAATGTCCCTACCATTAGCTTGCAGAGAGCTTCCTCAGGCACTGGTGCCAAAACATGGGCCCAGTACCTGGGCTCCACCCTGAGGGGCCGTAGTGGAGATGGTGCCCAGAAAAGCCTTAATGACCCCAGGCCTCTCCCTGCCACTTTCTTGAGCTCATAAGATCCCAGGTCCTAGATTAATACAATGGAGCCATGAGAAAATCATTCATTCACTCAGCAAGTATTCATTGAGCATCTACTATGTGCCAGGCACCGTCCTAAACATTAGAGATACATCTGCAAATAAAACAAAGATCCCTGCTACATATCAGCAGGGGGAGCCACAGTTAAGCCCTAAACGTAATCGATAAGCAAAATACACAGTCTGCTAGGTGGAGATGGGGCCCTGGGGGGAAAGAAAGAAATGTAGGGGTAGAGCATGTGGGGAGGGAAGTTCATGAGATCAGGGTAGGTCCCAACCTGAGGTGGGAGCCTGCCAGAGGAGTTCAGGAAACAGCACGAGGACCGGGGCAGCTGGAGGAGGGCTGAGGGAAGGACACCAGAGAGGATGTCAGGGAGGTGCGGGGGGGCCTTTGGCTTTTGCCCTGAGCGGAATGGGAGCCACTGCCAGGTGTGGAGCAGAGGACGGGCAGGATCTGAATTGCATTTTAAATGGACCACGGTAGGATAGGATGAGGATAAGCACTAGTGGTTTAGTAGACGCAGGAAAATCAGGTAGGAAGTTGCTGAAGCAGCCCAGGGAAAGAGAGAACAGGCACTTAGCCCAGGGTGCTGGCAACAGAGTTGTCGAGAAGGGGGCAGATTCTGGGTATATTAATATTCTAAAGTTAAGCCAGCGGGTATTTCAACAAGTGTCAAGAGGGGTGAGAGATAAAGGCAAGATTCAAGATTGACTTCAGGGTTTTCAGAGTTTCACGACTGATGTAATCTCGACCGTTTGTTAATTCTTTAATAACGAATTGGAACATTTCTTGCATCCTGAATATTCCAGAGCAATTCTTGCCTGTTAGATTCGAGGCACTTCGTTAAGGGATTGCTGAGACCCTCCGTGCAGCCCTGAGCACCAGTTACAGTCCCCAGCCGTGTGGCCAGCAGAACCAAGACGCCATCTGAGCAGGGGTAAGGGGCACGGGAAGGGCTGGGTGTTGTAGGAAGAAAGGCAGCTCAGCAAGTCCTGTCGTTTCCAATGAAAGAACAAAAAACAAAAGTCCAAATCTTCACTGTAAACCATTACTGAGGTTTACAGCCAGAACCCTAAAATTCTTAGGACTTAAGAGGCAAGAAGCCACAATTTACTAATTAGCTGAGAGAAACCAGGTCGGGATGGAACCATGCTGAGACTCAGTCACAAACACCAGTCTCCTTTCCCACGCCAGAGAACCTTCTATCTGGCATGAAAACAAACTCTGCCTATTTGACAGCAAGCTAAACTAACGGAAGAAACATTTCCTTCTGTCCCAGCTGCTGCTTTGTCCCAGGGCCTGTGTTTCGCCAGGGCCAGGGCTCCGGAGCCAGCCACAGAGGCAGGACTTCTCACCCACATGAAGGAAGCGGTGTTGAAAGCAAAGTATTTGATTCCTGTTCTTGCGAACTAAACATTTAGCTGTAAAATGTGTAAACTGTGTCCTAGAATTCTGGCTGTGGTATGTGTCAAGCTAAAAAAACAACATGCCATCTCGTCGCTGTGTAACACAGAGGTACAGAGAGGCCGAGATAGAGAAACACATAAATATGTTGTTAGCTATGGCAGGAAAGTAAGGAAACCACTGGGAGAATTTCTCTGCTGCTAAAAATTAGAGCTACCGTTGTATAAAAGCTAGGTGAATCACCATCAGTTAAGCAGTTTTGGCCCTGGAAATGTATAAAGATGAGAGACTATCTTGTTTCTCCATGAGACAGTTTTCTGAAAACCGTTAAAGCAGATTTTTATAAATAAAATCATATTAGGCATACCTCTATTTTCTATTTTTTCTGGCAATTATCACCTCCTACCATAATAGATAATTTATTTATTTGTTGCATTTATTGCTTATTGACTCTTTCCTGCCCACCACAATGTACAGACCAGTGCACATGGTGGATGGTGCTGCTACGGCTGTCAGCCCAGGACACAGCTAAAAACTCCACCCCAGGTCTTCCTGACTCCACATTTGCTTCTTTCTTCTCTCCCACTCCAGCCCTGCAGGCCCAGGGTGCCAACCCTAATACTGTATTAACCTAGGTCTTACAGGACTTTTTAGTCCCCAAACAGTAAAGAGATTCTCCCTTTACCAACCCTCCTCTCCTACTGTCCTGATTGGTGTGATATTCTCCATGCAGACAAACCCTGATTTACTATTTTAACCTGAAAATTTCTTAACTACCAATACTTACTGAGCAACTACTATATACCAGGCACTGTCCTGGGTGCTTGGGATATAAACATAGACCAAACCTTTGAATTAATTGCCTGTGGAAATTGATCCTGTATGCAAAGGCCCTTTATAAATTCACTTTAGATCTCTTTGTTTTAAATCAATCCCATATTGAAATCTCAACCTGACTTCAATTTCTGATGTTTGCCTTTAAGACAAGCAGGCAATAGGACCTATAAAACATCAGATTTCTAGATTTCTTATTAAAAGTGTCTAACCTTACACTTAACTATAAGCGAACAGGTGCTCACATCCCATAGGGCATTTGGGAAAAGGATCACTGAGTGCAAAATGCATGGGTTGCACAAATCCTGTTATTTTAAGGAGATTCCTCATACTCTTAACCAAGAGGCCAAACGAATTTTTACAGAATTCTGAAATAAACCTCCTAAGCCTGTCAACCTGCTTCCATCTGACCACACTGGTCTGCAGTCTGCCCATGTGGAGACTCTTGCCCAGGAAAATCACTGGAGGTTTTTAGTTGGTGCATAATTTATGTGAAGTCATAATATTTGTCTTGAAAATATTAGAAAAAGTCAATATAACGAAAAGCTTTCCCTTGTCTCTTTCTTAAAAGTCTTCTCCAGCTTAACCCAATTTCCCAAGTCACTTAGAGGCCTTTAAACAAAATGAAATCTTAATGATGTCTCTTCCATGAATAATTAATTGTTGGCGTACAATCTTCTCAACAAAATCCATTCTCATTAGATTAGAGGTTTCCTCAAGATACGTGAGTTCATTATGGACTTTTTTACATCCTTCTTGTAGCTTTCTTTCTTTGTCCATCTTATCTGTGTCTGTGACCTGAGATTCCATCACTCTGGCAGCCTTCCCAAGAGAAATAGTTGTAAGACAATTAAAGACCTTCGACAAGTGGTAAGACGTTTCTCTGCTTTAAAACATGGCAGCTTAACTGGAGAAAGTAACCATGGACAGGAAAGGCTTGAACCTGCCATGGTAAGGGAGGGTGGTTTGGTGTTTCAGTGGGAAAGAAGAGCGTCCAGGGAAGATCGGCCTTGCTACCTTCTTAGAAACTGACATCATCCACCGTCTTCTGTCTTCCTGAAAAAGCTGTGGGGACCAGAAAGCCCTGGGAAGAAAGGAACGTCATGACAACAGAACACCTTGTGAGTTCTTTTCAGATGATGAAATGCAGGGTCATAGATACAATGAAGAAAGTTCAAAGGTCATTTCATTCTCATTGGACAAGTTGCTGGACATTGCCGTCTGTCACAGTTCTAGCCACTGGATCATAAAGAACCTTGTCCCTGTGCCCTTCTCAATCCCTCCTTTTAATTCTTCCTCCATCCTCGCACACGAATGTGTTCAATTCTTCCAACCGTATTGCTGAATCAAACCAGATTTATTAAATCCGTGTTTAAAATTTAAAAACTAATCTAGAAGAAGAGAAGGATCTCATGCATAACTTCAAACACATGCTTGAATTTTTCCTCCTAAGCATAAAGTCTCGATATTAAATTATGCAGAAATTATTGTTATTTTTCAAAGCAATGGTCTAAAGAACATTCGGCATAGGATGGACTTGGCAGATGTCAGGCACAGAGCTTTTTGTTTCATAAATTTTTTACGTGGCTATAATCACCCAAGAGACACATCTTGTTCTTTTTCATCCAGCCTGTCATACACATTTTTGAGATCACAGCATCTTCTCTACAACCACCTTTTAGTAAAGCTGCCTGGCATTCCGTTGAGTGAATACACTCTAACAAACCAAGCTCTTTTCTTTCCATTTTTCACTATTGTTAATAATGCTGCAATGAGCACCTATCTGCATGAAATTTTTCTAATATTTAGGATTATTTCCTTAGGTTCAACTCTTTGAAGTGGAATTACTAGTTGAGATATATGGTAAAATGTTTTCCCAAAACACTGTTCCAATTTGTGCTCCCACATATCCTGTGAGCTAAACCAAGGTGAAAAAGGTCAACTGTTTTAGGTGGTCATAATGTACATGAGAGAGTGACTTTAAATGTGTATTGTGAAGTGTATGGTGTATACAGAAAAGTATATAAAATATATGCAGCTTACAGAATAATAATAAAATGAACATCCATGTACCCATTACCCAGTTCAAGAAATAGAATATTATGAGTACCTTAGAAGCCACCTGTGTGCCTGTGTTAGTATATTGTAGCAGCTACAGACAGATCTCAAAATCTCATTAGTTTAAAACACACACATGTAGACACACACACATGCACTTACATCCCACTCACATTACGGTCCATGCAGGCGAAGGAGCTCTCCTTGACACCTCTGACAGTAATTTAAGACTCTGGGTTGCAGCCATCTTATAGTTTCACCACCGTGGAGTTTTTCGCTTCTAGTCAAGTAGAACAACTGAGAGAGGGCACAAAGAACTTGCATCTGCTTTTAATTGCCTTTCTCAAGGAGTGACACATCTCTGCCTTCTTTGGTAAGACCTGCCACATGGCCTCAATTTAACCATAATGGAGGATGGCAAACATGGCCTTCCTTTATATCCAAACAGCACTGCCCATCACACGTGGCCTCTGCCACAATGCCCTTTTCTCCAAGAGATAATCATTTCTGCCTTCTGTGTCAACCACTTCTTTGCTTTTCTTTGTAGTTCAAAAAAATTGACTCAGAAGCACAAATCTGTGTGAGAGAAGGATAATATTGACACTGTTATACAAAGGCTCCCGAAAGAAGATAAGATGCCGAAGTGTCTGAGTGACAGTCTGGCTTCGCTTCCCTGAGAATTTGCCCTTTCTGAAAATACCAGTGGGAAAGTCACGAGTGAGGCCTGGAAATCGAAGGCGTCGGTACTGTTGGGGCATCTGACAGTGCCATAATTTGGATCATCTACTGGATGTTCATCAGAAATAGCTTCAGAGGGAAGAGACTCCTCTGTATTTTCTTCTTCTAAATTCGCAATGATTTATCAGCCTTCAGGAGCAGTTCAAAGCTACTCCAAGCATCACAGGGACAGCAGGAGCTTTCACAGTACATAGTCAAGACAAGGCAAGTGCCGAGAAGAATCAGGGCTAGGTTGGCACTAAGGATATCACAGTAACGGGACATGGTCCCTGCCTTCAGGGTGCCTGTGGTCTGCCTGTGAAAGGCACAAGAAAGAAGACAATTGCAATGGAGCATAATAAGGGTTTCTGGGATGTGCACAGAATGAGACCATGATTATATAGAGCTTAGCAAACTTTAGAGCACTGTGAAAACATTGGCTTCGTTGTTCCCAAGGCACTGGGCACTCCTGACCTTGCTCAGAGATGTCTCACTACTCTGGCTCTGGCTCTCCTGATTCTCCACGTCGCGCCACAAAGCAGAAGGAAGGCCTTGGTTCCTGCAGCCGCTTCTAAGGATGACTGATGTTGGAGCTTCTGCCAAAGGGCAGGACTTAAGTGAGCCCTTCGACTGACTCCCCCTCACTCTCAGGCAGCAGGTGGTGGAACCCAGTTGGCCCTAACCCAAGGCAGCCAATTTATACACTGGCTTTTGACATGTGATATTGTCAGGCAAGAAACTTTGTGTTGAGCAAAACAGGTTCCTTCTTTGGGGAATCTGAACTGGGAAACAGAAGAAGAATTCAGCAACCAACAACAGAGCAGAAACTAAAAGGATGCATAGAGCCAAGCCATGAGATGGACACGGATGGTGCGGGTTGCAGCAGGCAGAGGTTACTAGGAAACTATGAGTAGAGAAAAAACAACCAAGGAGAGGGAAAGGCTAAGAAAGTCTGCAATGAGAAGATGGTGGAACAGACGCGCAGAGAAAAGTGATGCTATTATGGAAGCCCTAGACCACGAGGAAAGGAGCCCAGCTATTCCCACTCATGAGTCAACAATGCCCCACCCCTTCCTCTCGTATTTTATCCTTTCCTACATAAAACGAAACCCTTCAAAGAAAAACCGAAGAGGATATCTTTGCGCATGCAAAAATCATATTCATTCTAGATCAAGTCTATTTATTGACTGAGTTCTCAGATGTATTCCTTCTTTCATGTTTTTTAAAATGACTGCCTTCTATATGCAAAATCTAGAAGGAAAGATGCAATTAATTTTCATGACATCACATAGTACTTGACCCTTTGCTAGACCCATGCCATCAACAAACTTCCCTTGTCAGAAAATCCTAACTGTAATCAAGGAAGCAAACATCTCCCAAAAATCTCACGTGAGAAATGGCTGATTCTAGCACCGAAGCAGCAAATATACAAGGTGAGCCTGGAATACGTTATGCCAGGAAGTAAGGAAGTGCTCAGAAATAAACACAATGATGGGGGCATGTCAAAGGGACATGACGTCACTAATCATCAGGGAAATGCAAATCAAAACCACAAGGAGATATCATCTCCCCCAGTTAGAATGGCTGTTATCAAAAAGACAGAAAATAACAGTTGCCAGTGAGGATGACAGAAAGGGAAAGCTCATATACTGTCGGTGGGAATGTAGATTAGTACAGCAACTATGACGCACAGTATGGAGGTTCCTCAAAACACTAAAAATAGAACTGCCATATGATCCTGCAATCCCACTGTGGGTATATATCCGCAAGAAATGAAATCAGTATTTCAAAGAAATATCTGCACTGCCATGTTTACTGTAGCACTATTCCCAATAGCCAAGATATGGAATCAACCTAAATGTCCATTAACTGATGAATACATAAAGAAAATGTGGTATATATGTTTATATAGATATATATAGAGAGAGAGAGAAACAGAGAGACAGAGAGAGAATACTATTCAGCCATAAAAAAGAATGAAATTCTGTCATTTGCAGCAACATGGATGGAACTGGAGGCCATTATGTTAAGTAAAATAATCTAGGAATAAAAGGACAAATACTACGTGTTCTCACTCTTATGTGAGAGCTGAGAAATGGATCTCATAAGACAGAGTGTAGACTGGTGGTTACCAAAGGCTGGGAAGGGTAGAGGAGAGGAGGGTATGAAGAGAGGTTGGTTAATGGGTTAAAAAAAAAAAAAAAATACAGTTAGATAAAAGGAATAAGTTCCAGTGTTCAATAATAGTACAGTAAGGTGACTATAGTTAACAAGAATTTCTTGTATGTTTCAAAATAGCAAGAAGATAAGTTTGGAATGTTCCCAACACAAAGAAATGATAAATGTCTGAAGTGACAGATATCTCAATTACCCTGATTTGATCATTACATATTGTGTGCATGTATCAAAATATCACATGAACCCCATAAATATGTACAAGTATTATATAGCCATTTTTAAAAAGGAACACAGGAGCTAATTGAAAGATTTCACAATAGCCAAAGATGGAACAATTTAAGCAGAAAAATAAAATAGTATTGGACTAAAGCCTAAAGTATAAAATAAATATCCACGAGTCCATACTAACACACATAAATGACTGAATAAATAAATAAATGGGAGACGAGACAAATCTCCCATGAAGAAGCATTTCACATTTATGTAGAGATATTCTGTCCTCAAAGTGGTGGAGAATAATTCCCTACTCCTTCAACATGGGCTGCACGTAGTGACTTCCTTCCAAAGAGTGTGCACAGACAGCATGGAAGGCAAGGCGGAAATAATTTTGCAGTGGAGAAACCGGACGAACACTGCCTCAGCCAGGTGATTAAGGTCAACACTGAGAGTCGTAAGTCATGTCGATAGTACGTACTCTTGATAGGACGTGGTGAAAATGGCACTTTACCCTGTTGTCTTCCTCCTAAAAACACATGACCCCAGGTGAATCATGAGAAACACATCAGACAAATCCCAAACGGAGAGACGTGAAATACCCGACCAGTATTCCTTAAAACTGCCAAGGTCATCAAAAACAAAAGTCTGAGAAACTGTCACAGCCTAGAATAGCCTAAGCAGACTTGACAATTAAATTTAATGTGGTATCTTGGAGGGGATTCCGGAACACAAAAGGGACATCAGATAATGAGTAAAGAAATCTGAATGAAGTATGGACTTTAGTTAATAATAATGTATCAATATTGGTTCATTAATTGCAACAAATGTAGCACACTAATGTAAACTGAGGATAATAGGGGAAACTGGGTTCCCAGGACATGGAAACTTTGTACTACCTTTGCCATTTCTCCGAAGCTCTAAAACTGTTCTAAAATTAAAAGTTCATTTTTTAAAGTTAAAGAAAAATGTCAAAAGAAACATTAAGCAATTGGAGCCATCTTTATATATATGTTTTCATTTTAGACAGTAATGATTAAATCTCCTTAATAAAAAATGAGAACTGAAAAAAAAATCTCCCAAGAGAATTGTTAGTAGGGCATAGGGCATAAGGTGCTATCTCATTAAGCAAATGCTGTGGCCTTAGGGGTAGATTTTCTGCTAATTTGTTCTAAAGAGGAGGCTGTCAAAAATTTAAACGGCCCTTGCCTGAAAAATAAAGATATGTTTGAACCACCAGAAGCCAACTCTGGACCTAGGAAGACAGTGTGACAACAGTGCTTAACGCTCAACTCCTGCGGGAACCCCTTCATTTCTTTGGCTCCCAACAGCACCCTCGAGTCATCTGTACCAGTGGTCGGCCTTATTCTCTATATTTTTCTGCGTGTTTAGAATATCCCATAATAATGTTAAGGTAACATTTTTATAAATTTTTCCTTATTTAACTTTCAATTTTGAAACTTGACAAAATTGTTGCAAATTTCAGACTTGACAAAAAAGTTGCAAAAATAGTACAAAGAATTCCCAAACCCCTTTCACCCACCTTCCCAAATGTTATCCTTTTACATAGCCATAGTATAAGTATCGAAACCAAGAAATTAACATTGAAGCAATACTATTAACTCATCGACAGACTCTATTCAAATGTTACCGATTGTCCCACTAAACTCCTTTTTCTGGTCCTGAATCCCACAGTGCATTTAGTTGCCCTGCCTCCTCGTCCCCTTCAGTCTGGGGCAGCCCTTCTTTGTCATTCATGACCTTGACACTCTTCAAGAGTCAAAGTTTTGAACCCATGGAGTTTATGACAATCTCCTCCAAACAGTTTTATCCAAGGCAGCTTTGCAGTTCGCCGCCAGACTGTCGGGGAGCGGCCTTGGTGCGGGTCCTCCTTCCACGACTCTGCCACCTGGAGCAAGCGCCCAGAGCGGCAGGAGGCGAGCGGGAGAGCGGCTCGGCTGGGACAGCACTGTACCCTCTGGGATGACATACAAAGCCAGTTTTTAAGCCTACAGCCTCTTGAGCATCTGCCGCGGTGCCAAGCGCCTAGATGCCAGGAGCCTCCCAGGCAGGCGAGCGTGCCAGGTCCACTCGCCAGGGCTTGGTGGAACCAGGAGCTCAACCCACGGGTGTCTGAGCAAAGCCCGGGCTGCCAGCACCCCACGTCCTGGATCCGACTGGAGGATACGGCCTTCAGCCTTCCCAAAGTTTGGCATCAGGGACCAGAATATCGGGGCCAAGGTTTCCTCTCTTCCATGCTTTTTCATGCTCCCATCCTCCCTCCAGTGCCCCAAGCGCTGAGGTATCCTTCCTCCAAGGGCCGCGGCAGGAGAGATATGTGGTGTTGCCGCGCCATCTAGTGCTGAAAACTGTAAAGTGCAGCCATACTGTCCTTGCCTCTCAAGCCATAGCGACTGGGAGTGTAATTAATCATTTAGCGGAGGTTGACACCTTGAAGAAGCAATATGCCAAGATGTGATAAGTTCACTCTCATTTCATGATGTGACAAGCCAGTGTGATTTATTGGGAAGAGGCATTGGAGTCAGATGAATCCCTGCTCTGTTCTTACCAATGTGCTTTGTTGACTCTGACAGTCCCTGAAACTTATTTTCCTCATATTTAAAATGGGTCTAACAATACTGGTTCATACTGGGCCCCAGTAAACACGTATTGTTTCTCGTCCTTCTCTCTACATTGCTCTTGTATACAGAGAATTTCCATGACAACCTGGAGCCATTAAAATTGAAGGGACAGGCTGGCTCATTGGCTTATGCCTATATCTGAGGTGGGAGTATCACTTGAGGCCAGGAGTTTGAGACCAGCCTAGGCAACATAATGAGACCCCATCTCTACAAAAAATTTCAAAAATTAGCCCAATGTGGTGGCACATGCCTGTAGTCCCAGCTACTCGGGAGGCTGAGGCAGGAGGATCGCTTGAGCCCGAGTTTGAGGTTGCAGTGAGCTATGATGATGTAACTACATTCCGGCCTGGGCAACAGAGCAAGATCCTGTCTACAAAAAAAAAAAAAAAAAAAAAAAAAAATTGAAGGGACAGTTCATGAGAGGTATTATGTTTATCTAAAAAGTTGGATGAACTTTAAAATTCAGAGCTGGCTCTGTAGCTAGGAGCAGCGGCTCTGGCACCAGATTGCCCTATTTTGAAAAGCAGCTCTGACAGTTGCTGCCTTTTTCATCTATGAAATAGAAATGGTAATAATGATACCTACCTCCTAGGGCTATTGTGAGGATTAAATAAGTTAATACCTGCAAAGCACTTAGAACAAACAAGTATGCGTTTGACAAACATGAGCTATCATTAATAACATTTCTTAGTGATCTTGATCCAAAAATAACAGGGACAGGTTGCAGGGAGGCTCAGAGCCAGCTTTTATTTGATTTATAAAAGAAAATGTTACATTTCTTGTCCTTTTGAATAGTATATACACTCCACCCCTCATGTTTTACACACACACACACACACACACACCCCTTCGTATACATCATATACATCTTCCTATACTTACAGCTTCCTCTTCGACCTGCTCCAACCCTGAGTTAGCTTCCTGGACCATCACCAAAGTGAGGTAGGGTCATGGGCAACCTGTCTGAGATTCATAGACAGCTCAAATACTTCAGCAAGGTGCGTATTCCTGGTAAGGTAAAACTTTTATCATTATGAAATATCCCTCTTACTCTGATAATGCTTCTTACCTGAAAGTCTACTTTGTGTGCTAAATACACAAGCTTCCTATTGGTTAATTACTTGCATGATAGGTCTTTTCCATCTTTTACAACTTTCAACCTTTCTGTATTCTTATATTTAAAGAGTGTTGTTTTTAAGTCTTAGAGAATTAGGTTTTGTTCTTTATCCAGGTTGACAATATTGTCTTTAAATTGGAATAGTTAGCCCATGTATGCTTGATGTAGATATTGATGCATTTGTTTGTTTTCTGTTTGTTCCCATCGATTCTATGCTTTTTCTCCTTTCTTGCCTTTTTGTGGATTATTTTACTATTTCATATTTCCCTTTGATTAATAGTTTTAGATTATTTTAGAAAATACCATAGAAATTGAAACATACACTGCTGCTTTATTAATTTTTCATGTAATTCAGTAAATGAAAATCACCATTTCAACTTCCAAGACAATTCAAGGACTTCAGAATATTTTAATTCCATTTGCCTTTCTCCAGACTTATATACATTTTTTTGTCACGTATTTCAGTTCTTTATATTTAAGACCTCATAAAGTATAAAATTGTTTTATACAGTCAAGATTCATTTAGGGTTATACACTGCTTTCTACACCTCTAAGCTGTGATTGATGATCATTTTCCTTCTACTTAAGAACATCCTTTAGTACTTTTCAGTAGTGGCAAATCCTGTTTTCAATTGTATGAAAGTGTCTTTTGAGGGATATTTTTGCCTCATATAGTCTTCTAGATTGGCTATTATTTTCTTTAAGCCCTTTGAAAATATCATCCATTGACTTCTGTCATTACTTTAGCCGAGAAATCCCCTATCAGGCTTATCGTTCCTCCTTTGAAAGTAATCTTTATTTTCCTCTGGCTACTTTAAAAATTTGTCTTTGTTTTTCAGCAGTTTTACTATGAAGTAATAGCATACTAGGTGTGATTTTCTTTGTAACTTATCCTGTTTAGAGGTCAACAGCATTTCTTACATATGTGGCTTATGTCTTTCATCAGTTTGGGAAAATCCTTAACCATTAACTCTTCAAATATTATGTCTGCCCTATTCACCCCAGCAACAGTCTGGATATTCTCTGACCTTTCAGTTCACTAACTCTCTAAGCTGTGTCTATCAAAGCCACATATTCTTAAATTCAGTCATATTATTTTTCAATTCTAAAATTTCATTTTTTATATAGTTCTCTGCTGAAATTTCTCCATCTGGTCATTTATTCCTTGTGTATTTTAATTTATAGTTATTATCAGGTCCCTGACAGATAATGCTAAATATTTGAATTTCCTGGAAGCCTTTTTCTCACTTTCTCATTTTTAGTCAAATTTTGTGGGATTTTTTGCATTCTTAGTTTTTAACAGATTTTGAATAATATCATAGAGAAAATTTGAGAAATTGGATGATCTTCTTCTTCCTTCAGAGGGGATTTGTTTTTGCTCCTGGCCACCTACTACAATTGAGCCTGGGCTTCAGTCCTTGTATGGGCAGGCCCATATCTAGTTCTCTTTTACCCAAAGATTGGCCCTTCTGGGTCCCAGTGGAAAGCCTGGGGTGCTTCCCAGGGCCACTTCTACTTGGATCCTGAACTCTAATTTTTGTTCCCAGTGAGTCTTCTAAAAATTCTGCCTAGCTCCTCAGCCACTGCCCTTGAATTAGCATATCCCTTGAGGGAAAAAAAATGGTACCAAATGCAACTTTCACCTCTCTGGAATATTAGCCCTTGCTTTCCAGATAATTTTCTGATGTCTTAATAGATACATATATTCTGGCTTTTCTAGTTTCCTCAGCAGAAGGGTTGGTGCAAAACAAGCTCATCACCCTTAGTTCAAGCCTGAACTCCCAGCATGCCTTATTTGTATAATTAATTTTAAAGAGTTCAAGGTCTAGGGTAGAATAGACTTGGGTCCAAATCTCGAGTTTGTTACTTACTAACTGTGTGACTTTAGGCCACCTCTTTAACCTCTTTAAGGCTTGGTGTCCTCAAGTGGAAAACAGAAGTAACAAATGGTACTTACCTTTAGCTGTTTTAACGATTCTTTAAAATGCAGGTATTGCATTTAGCACAGTGCCAGGAATACAGCAAATGTTCAAACATTAATAATAATTTCTAAAGCTTAATTAATAATTTTGTATCATCATGTAACTGGAAAGAAAGGCACAATAAGAGCTTTACTCCTGAGCACCCTGTGAGGGGTGGTAACTGGTAAAGACCCTACACAGGTCTTAATTTTTCCCACCTGCTCATCCTATGGCTTTGGAACACTGGGTGAAATGGCTTACTGCACCATATGAAATAGTTTGTGCAGGTCTTGGTATGCTCATTTTGGAAAGCAGATCAAATGGAGGAAGAGATTGAGAATTTAGCAGTAGGATCAAGGAAGGAAGCTTTGGTGAGACGACTCATGAAACTGGTACCCTAGACTAGGGCCTCCAGGGTTTATCCACTAAGTATTGTAGGTATCTTTCTCCTTAGCCTCAGCCTACGGCTAAGAAGCAGGGACCTGCTCATTTCCTCCAGAGGGTTGTCCCCGACAGTGCTGCCCCCCTCTATGAATTCTACAGCTACAATTTTCCTCTCTCCGCCCCCGACAGAAATAAGACTAAGACTGAGCAATCTCACAATCATCTCTGCATTTTTCTTCCCCTGCTTTAGGACCTGGCCCATGAAGCAATTCTGCTAGCTTTGACAGTTTATTTATTTAGCTCCCAGGTTAAAACCCAGACCCTCCATCTGGATGCAATGATTGCACCATCCCTGAAACAAGCCATCCCTAATCATGGCCCCAAACAGTGTTCAAATGCACCATAGCTCACTCTGTCGAACATCTGCCAGTTTTATTTTTTTCCTATTATAAACAATGCAGTGAACATGTTGAAAGCTAAATCCCACACATGCATGGTGTCTTTTCAGACTTTTGCTGGTTGAAAGGATATGTGCTCATTCAGAACTGAACTAAACATCAGGCACTCTCCAACCTCATAGCCCTTATATATTGTGGGTGAGACAAATAGGTAAATAAATATAAATTGCAGCAATGTAAAATGCAAAGTAAATTCTGCTTCCAGGGAAAAGCTCCCCTAAGGAACTGGCAATTATGCTGAGATATGAATGATTAGTGTTGCTGAGGCAAAGAAGAAAAGAACTGTTGGTGTTCCTAGCAAAAAGAACAGCAATTTAAAAAGTCTTAGGGATGGAAGAAGAGAGTGCTGGAATTAGAAGAGCAGCCTAACTAAAATAGAGGTATCAAGGGGGAGGTCAGACTGACAGGAAGCCTACGCCCAACCTTTCAGGACTTTGTAAGCCATGTTCAATTAGTCTGATCTTTATTCCAGGAACAACAGGATGACACCGAACGATTCTGTGCACATTTAAAAATGTTGATACTTGCTGGAAAGACTAGATACTATTTTACATTCCCCTATAGCTTCACCAACACCGTGAGCATCATCTTACCAATTTGAAAGTTTTAACTACTACATACTACTTTTTTCCCCATATTTATTGCTCATTTCCTATTGGAGTACTTTTTTTTTTTTTTTTTTTACTGGACTGAACCTAAGACTTCATTTATTACTTTTTTTTTTCCTAATTGTTTGCCTTTAAATTATGTCGAGACAATATATACATAGCAATCTTTTCTTTTAGAGATTTTGCCATAAAGGTATTTTTCTCACACCAATATTATAGAAGCATTCGCCTATATTTTCTTAGTATTTCCATGGTTTGATTGCTCACATTCAAAGTCTTAACTGACATCTATAAATAAAAACCTGACTTTACTTTTCAAAGGGTTAACCAGTTATCCCTGGAACTGTCACCTTTATCATTATAAGTAAACAAGGGGACAATTCATGGATCTTCTAGTCTGTTATTTAATCATATATATCTATGCCAGTACCATACTCATAAGTTTATAATTCATTTCATATGAGATAAAGTTCTCCCATCCACACTTGTTTGATTTTAGTTAGGTACCCTGTATGAAACCTACTCTATTCTTATGAAATATTAAATTGGCTTTCCAAGGATTTTTAAATAAATTACTGAGGTTTCAAACTACTTAATAACTAGGAGATATCTATTTGGAATAGAAAGAGGCAAAAATGACCTTTAAGATTTTAGCAATGCTTCCAAACAACTATTGAAATTTACATAGATTTTTGCGTGTAACGGGTACATTGCTGACGAGTTTGAACAAATATCCCATAAGACTGTTTACCATAATTGACTTTTTATTTAAAAAATTACAGGGAGCAATTTCCAGCATATCTTATTTTATAAAAGTACTGCCTGTATCAAACATTTTATATCACTATTAATTCCATTGAAGAGCTGCCTTTTTTCTTTAAGGTATTAATTCCAATTGATGGGATACATGCCCTTAAAATAGAAAGTTTCCATTATTTTTTCAAATGTCAAAATTAAGATTACTGAGAATTTTATTGCTTTATGGCTGGGCAAGATGCTACTAGCACATTTTAGGTAAATAATATTCTTTATTAAAAACTATGAGTTCACTCTGTTTAAAACTTTCAGGATAATTCACAGAAAATAGATATATTTATTCAAATTACACATTGAAGGGCTAGGCTACTAACTATAGACATTTATATGTGAAGCAGCTCTTTAAAGAAATAATATGCACAAATAGGTTGGTCTCGGTTTACTATACATAATTGAAATGAATAACACCTGGAAGACCAATATTGTTACACTGTGTTTGTTCTGTTAGGATCTTAAAAAAAAAAAAAAATCACACATTTAGTAGTCCATTTGTGCTTAAAATATTCATATGCATGAGAAGCTTAAAGAAAAAACACCGCTATACATGATGATCAAAAGAAAGTTATAAATTTTTTTGAAATTGCACTATTATTTAAAACCACTTTCCTAAAGTCAGACCCTTCTTTATAGGTGGCACAGTTTTTCAGGTCTAATTGGCAACCTGGGGAGGCCCCTCTGGTATTAGCGAAGTAAAGAAGGTGGTGATGAAAGACCAAGCTGCAGCCATCAGACCAGGCCTCTGAATTGCACTGGCATCTTCGCTTGCATCTTCTCCACTCTCATCTTCCAGCCCATCATCCATAAGATGCTCCTTTCAAACAAAACAAGAAACATACTCCTGAGTGATTTCAACTACTGGGATTAACTCGGAATAGCAAAGAAGACAATTCGGTTCTTCACTGGAGAACAAAGGAATGTGAGCATGTACTAAGGAAGTGGTACATACGTGGTCATTAGAAAGCCTTAAGTCCAAAGTTGATAAATTCCTTGGTGTTCAAGTTTAAAGGGGACAACTGCCAACATAATACAAGCCTCTCACCGTGTGCCTAATTTTCTTTCTAGGCTATTTTCAGGAAAAATGTTACTTCTTCCCATTTAATTCTAATATATGACTGATTCAGTATTATATTCTACATTCTACCAGATGAAACCACCACAGTTTATATGTTAGCTTTTCTTCATGTGCCATTTCACAAATATTTATGGAATAGCCAAGATTCTTTTATCATGTTGGTCCCATATGGTGCTGAGGAAATATCTACTAATATATTCAAAGTACACAAAAGCCTCAATAACATACCATTTCTTCAAGTTCTAGATTGTGTGCATTTTGCCCATCATTGTTAACTCCGACATTGTTGGGAGCCTGTTGCTGACCTCCTTCTTGCCTAAAAGGAAACCATCCAGCTTGGTGCCTGTTCAGTAAAATAAAGAGTAAAGAAAACAAATCACAATTGTTTTTATTTGTAACACTATAAAACATCAGTGTCCTACAAGAGAAAAAATCATTACAACTATAATAAAAAAAAAAAAACCTCTCACTTCAGGCCAGGGAACTTCCCTTTTCAAAGCAATGATAGAGCCCAGGAGGAGTCTGAGGCTGCAGTGAGCTGTGATCACACCACTGTACTCCAGCCTGGGTGACAGAGAGAGAACTTGTCTCTTAAAAAAAAAGCAATGACAGCAAAACAAAAACCAATTCAAACCTATAAGTCTACCATAGGCTTGACTCCCTCTATGTTAGACATTAACACGTAACAGGAGTCCTAAAATATTTTTTGGTATTTTTCAAAAATAAAATACAAGATATCTGTTTGCCCTTGGGGAGAAGGGAGCAAGGGAAAATTAGTCTACTTATGAAAAAGTCTGACCTATATGTATAGGAATACTACTGGTAATTGTAATATAAAGGGATGTCCTTATGCAGGAGTACATCGCATGTTTCTTCAAGTTCTAAATAATTGATAAAGCATGTCTCATTGAATTAACAATTTTTATAAAATATAGTAAACAAAAAATCTGCTTCTAAACAATTCTGGTAAGTATTCTTACTCAACATAACCTGCCCTAGCTTTTGGTATCAGAAACATGCCAAATATCTGAAGCCTAGAAGCCTAGCATTCGTATTTTTCACTCAACATTCACCACAGACCACCCTATGCCAGATTCCGTGCTAACAGTTTCAGAAAGTAGTTAAAAGAAACCACAAAAAGTTAATGAACATCACTCACAAATAAACCAGTAGCATGGCTCCCATTACCATGATAAACCGACTAAAAGAAGAATAGAAGTACACAATGCTAAGGAGAATTGCAGCTCGTGAGAACGTGTACATCCAGTCTAGCCAGTCTCGATTGAAGTCTTCGTCATTTAGCACTGGACCTCCCTGTGCATTCATTTGAACATTCTCATTCATGGGTCGATTTTCTTGGGCCACTAGGTTTGGAGCTGGTGGGGGTTCTTCTCCAGGAACATGTGCCAAATTTAGAGGCTGTGAAGCAGTAGGCTGGGCTGAGTTGGCGTTTGATGTGGCCTGAGCTGAAACCGCAGCTTGACTGAAATATTCACCAAAATAAATATTAAAAAGAAAAAAATTTTATCATACTATATTTTTTAATACTTCCTGGGGAGCCAAATGTATTTTTCATAAAACTAGTATGGAATATCACAACTCCTGTACCATATTTCTTAGATAAGCACAAATTCCATTAGAAAAGCAGAGCCAAGACTGATAGTAGAAGTGGCTCAGGAAAGGATGCTCTCTTAGCCTGGTGGTCTAAGATGGGAGGGGAGAGGTGGAATAGACAAGAGCGGTGATGGTGATCATTCTTTTCTCTCTTTCACTAAATTACCTTATAAGCTAAGGACAACTATGTCCAAAACTTTTCAGTAAAAGCCCCTTTTGTTATTCTACATAGGATGAATACTCCCAAGCCCACCATCTCTCCTTCAGATCCATGATTTGAAAAATTTATCTAAAAATATATATTAATTATTACCCTTTGTATCTATTGTCAGTGATAAATTATTTGTATTAATACATCTCAGATAACAACCCCTCAATCCCAATCCTGATTTTTGGGAATTCCAACTGAGGACCACTGGTTCTTGTCAACTTACAAAGAATTGTAGTCCTGAAGTTTGTTTATAATTTGATTGATTAAAAGTCAGAATAAATTTCCAAGTAAAATGATAATATGTCTTGGATTTGCTTTAAATTATTCATTGGAAGAGAAAAGTTGTAGAATAAGCTT
The DNA here is from genome assembly GCF_000956105.1 of Propithecus coquereli. Lineage (NCBI taxonomy): Eukaryota > Metazoa > Chordata > Mammalia > Primates > Indriidae > Propithecus > Propithecus coquereli. The sequence continues at coordinate 2,532,733 of NW_012137636.1, read as the reverse complement.
GACATGAATTAATAAATGTTGAAGCTACATGGTGGGTACACAGGAATTCATTTTACTATTCTATTTGATTGTATATTTAAATTTTTCTACAATAAAAAGTTAAACAGGATTGCAAAGAAAAATTAAATAAATGTTTCCCATGCTACAAAATGCTCTTTCAGCCAGTAAACTAATACCTTGTATCCATATAGGGCTTTTAGTTTACAAAATACTTTCTACCTTATGGATATTCTGATACACGGGTGAGTCATTTTATTTTAAAGGTGAGAATTTAAGGCTTATAAATTAGATGATGTACATAAGATGTTTGATTTAGTAGCAAGTTACGGTAAGCTCCACTTATCTTACATGGTTCTCATGAGGTTTACAAATGAGACAAGGGGTGTACAGCATCTAGTAGAGTGCTGAGCACAAAGAAGTCAGCAAATGATAACCATTACCATGGCAACATACACAAACGGCCTGCCTGGAGCCAAGGGCTTACGGAAGACAGTATTAGGATAAGAGGTTCATAAAGCAGTTTAGATTTATGGAGAAAGGTCTGGAGGAAGGATAAAGATATAGATCACACACTACAGGCAAGAGAGCCAGCAAATATTTTAGATGATAGGGAATGAATGACTCAATTATGTGTTAAGAAATTTAGCCTGGAAGTAATATGAGGAAATGCAGTAAAGAGCCTGAAAGGAGAAAGAGCTATTGAAGTAAAGTGGGTTTAAAATGAGAAAAGATCTGGGAAAAATATTGGAAGTAGCATACAGGGGAAGGACAGCTCTATTAACTCATCTTCATAAGTTACTGGGTTTGGAGATAACAGAACCCAGAATCAAAGCTGATTAATGATCAAGGTTAAGAGCTTGGATGGTAATTAAGAAGAAAGTATCACTGACAAAGAAAGAAGGTGAAGGTACTTAAGGGAATGGAGCAGTCAAATTTTAGATGTACTTGATTTGGGGTAAAAGCTAATTACCCTATGGAAACCTTCCAACAGTTAAACAGAGATGCAGGATGAAGCACAGAAGAGTAAGAATTGGGAGTCATCCACAAAGAGCTAACAACTAAGGCCATGGAAGAAAGAAATCCAAAGGAACTGCCCCAGGACTGAATCCTACTTCTCTATCAACTAGGAGTGCCAAGAGGCACATGGTAAGAACACAAATATATGTTGAATTGAGCAAGGAATGTTATAATACTATTTAGAAGAAGGAAAAAGGCACAAAAAGAATGATCAGAAAGACAAAAAAGATGAGGAAGATAAAAGAATCACAGAAACAAGGAGGAGAACAGCAAAGAGAACTAGCCAATTATGAATGCATGGAAGGTCGGAAGAGCGAAAGCTGAGAAATCGTACTCAGTGCTAAGGCTGTTCCACATGACCAGAGTCAAGACTTACTAAAATCCTTGGAGTCCAGTAAGCATATTTAGCCACATCTGAGCTCTACTTAAGATTGGGCCTCCCTGACATGGTTCTGTCTATTCCCTTTTTCATTTGACTTCCTATCTTTTTGTGTAGATTTGCTGCCTTCCAGTGAGTGAAACCTTCCTAAATTTTACCCTCTTGAATTTATAAAACATGTTAAACAAAGCATCTGAATACTGCTAAACATAATCAGGGGAGAGAGGGAGGAGCCAAGAGCATATTCAGTTGATGGGAACTGGAGGTGAACCCTTTTTCCTTTGGCCAAATAATTTAAAATAAAGAGATATTTGTGAATTCCTTCTCATAATAATTTTAAATAATCAATTAAATATATCATCAAATAAAATAGCAAATCAACTTACTTAGGATTAAAAAAATAAAGCAGATAACACGGTTAGAAACTAAAAGAACCGCACTTAGATGAACTTACTATTGCATGTAATACTGATGAGCATACATCTGTTGCCACCACAGCATCTGCAGTGGGCTAAAGGCAGGATACGCTGGAAATCCAGGTGGAATAGCTTGCTCGGGAAACTGGTTGTCTACATTTCTGCAATAAAGAAATGAAGTCTTTTAATGCTTTAGAAGTTAAAAGCATTTCTCTACATTTTCATTTCTGAACTACAAGTCAACCATTGACAGAATGTATTTAAATCTTACTGAAAAGAAAAATGCTTATTTTCAACACTGTTCAAGTAAAACAATATGGCTTATATAAACTGACTGTGGGCCCAAATATATAGAATAACTAACATTTCAGCCCAGTTTAATGGCAAAACAAAGCAAGTCATCCACAAAATGTGTAGAAAGCCTGAACATTTATCTTCTCATTTCAACACGTAAGACCAAAAACACTTTCATTTTAAGCACATTCTCCTTAAGAACCAAAGCTCTAAAATAAACTTCATGATAAAATATTTTGAGAAGTGGGAAACTAGCCAAATGATATTTTACATTAGTAGTAAAATATTATTTTTAAAAATTCAGGCATGGTGGTGCATGCTCGTAGTTCCAGCTATTCAGGAGATTAAGGCAGGAAGATCTCTTGATCCCAGGAGTTTGACACCAGCCTGGGCAACACAGTGAGACTCTTTCTCAAAAAAAAAATATGTGTGTGCGTGTGCGCGCGCACGTGCGTGTGTGTGTGTGTGTGTGTGTGTGTGTGTGTGTGTGTATAGCAGCTATTAGCTGTAAAACACAAAACAAACATTACAAAAACATTTACAAAAAATACTGTAAAATATTCTTTAAGGAGCCAAGAGTAGCAGAACATGCATACATTCTTAAAGCAGATTATAATTATATTCAGTGAAACCTTTGGAAGGTCACATTTAACTTCTCTATTCCTCAGTTTCCTCATTTCTAAAATGGAGCTAATAACAGAATCTTCCTCATAGGATTGTTATTCTGTATTCAGTAGATGTTAGCTAGTTTTATATTTACTCTCCCCTACCCCTAATTCTGAACGTGATTCCAAAGTGTATAATGTGAGATTTATAGAAATTAGTAGAAATCAAGACAACTACAGGGATAAACATGTAAGTAAACGCAGGATTATTTATAAATTTGCTAACTCTCCTTTTCTTCAACATTACTTGAATTTTATATTTAGCTGGTATTAGTTTGTCTAACCAGAGTGAAACAAGAATAATTAATAAATTCATTAACGATAATTTTACATTATGAAGACTGTTCACACATACAATTGGTAATAATTGATTATAGAAACCTAATTAGAAGAGCTTGGGGGGGTAGCTAAAGCTTATCAATAGGCTGTACTTGAGGAAATGTGGTGCTAAGTAAGGCATCCACTCCCCTACATATTATCTGAACTTTCCTTATCCTTGGAAGAGTAATGGGAGCCATACGGTGGCTCCCATCCTCAAACGATCTTTCATCCTTCTGAATAACAGCCCTCCCCCATGATTCTCAAGTTTTCCCTCATAATTCAATTAAGAAGAAAAAGCAGAGAATCCATTAGAGTTTCTCCCAGCAACTGCACCAGGGGGCTGATGCATCTCTGAGCCAATCTGAAAATTACCTGAATCAAGTATTACCAGTAAAATGAGACTATATCTAGGTGTATATTTTAAATTTTATTAGTATTCCCAGTTAGGAAAAAATCCATTCCTCTAAAAGTAAAGCCCCGCCAATGTCTATCATTAATAAGAAATATAACCTCAAACAAGTCTGTTACTTCAACTATAAAATGGGAAGGCTGAATCTTGTCACTATTTTTAAAGGGTAAGGGAAGAAAAGGCCCGTAATAATCACTTTAAAAAAATTTCTATAGCTTTTCACTACTGCAGGCATCCCAGAACATAAGATGATTATTGAAAACATAGGCCAGGCACAGTGGCTCTCTCCTGTAATCCCAGCACTTTGGGAGGCCAAGGCAAGAGGATTCCTTGAGACCAGGAGTTTGAGTCCAGCCTGGGAAAACAACGGATCCCATTTCTACAAAAAAAATTTAAAAATTAGCCAGCTCTGGTGGCATGTGCCTACAGTTGCAGATACTTGGGAGGATGAAGCAGAAGGATCACTTGTGCCAGAAGTTTGAGGCTGCAATGAGCTGTGATTATGCCACTGCACTCCAGAGCAAGACCTTGTCTCAAAAAAAAAACCTGAAACAAATAAACTTGTGTACCAAGTTTGATAGCATAACCAAGCACACACAGAATTATTCTACTGACTTCAAAACACAGCATTTTAACTGTATAGTCCTAGAAAAAAAGAACCACAAAAATTTTAAACCACATTCAGTGATCTTATAAAAATGGAAATAGTATTGCCATTTTAAAACTATTTGAAAAAAAAAATACCACATATAAAGCAAATAAGTAATTATGCTAATTCACTAAAAACCAAGATTTTCAGCATAAAAGATATACAAAATATATAAATACACAAATCAAAGAGGATCAAAAACCCTTTAATCTTTAAACTAAGTTTGAAATATCAGTATGAACTCATGATTTTTTCATTTTTTCTAAAAGACATATTTCTTATATTTGACAACTGAAAAGACTTCTTAGAAGCATGACAACTGAGTGGCAATGAGTACTTCTTGGCACCCCGATTATGGTCTCTAAATACTACTTCGCATCAGAGTTCCCCAGGGATAGGGTCAACTTGTCATGTATAAGTCTAGAACATTATCAAACATTACTAAAATCATGTCAAAAGGATACTGCAGACAAACTGACTGGCTTCTACAGGCAATAGATAAAACGATATGAATATCAGGAAGAATGACTACATTCATTCAGCAGACATTCCATAGAAAGAAACACAAACATATTAGAAACCATAAGTTTACACCAATACCCTAAAAAAAAAAAAAAAAACCTCACTCATCACCTTTGGGATTACCAGGGCACCAACTTATTACTCTGAAAACTGATGAAGGTAAAAAATCCAGTATTTATCAGGCCTTTCTTGAGTGGACTATATTTCAGGATAATAAAATGATGAGAAAAGATCCCTTATGCAAGAAGTACAGTTAACCAATGGAGGAGGAATGATAGCGTTAGGAAATTATCATTTTGCAACAACAAATGAAATAATGGGTCTAATCAGTGATCATCAATGTCTACTAAAAGGCTGACAAAGAACTTCATGATGGATGGATCAGGCTAGTAACACCTGAACCCACTGAGCAATCTTAGCATGACTAGATGTGAAACAGCCAAACTTTATTTGCCTATTGATATGATACAAGAATATAACACCAATTATGGAGAATTCCTTAAAAAAAAAGAAGTCAAACCTGAACTGAATTTAATCAAGGCCTAGATCTAACTACCAGTTTATACGCAATATGGGGATACAGGAAAATGCTAAACACCACCACAAGGACATAATCAGCCAAATCTAGACCACTGTGGGAAAAAAATATAGAATATTAGTAACAACAGAAAAGGTATGAAGTAAAAAGAGAAGAGAGAAGGGAATTAGAAGCACCTTAAGAAACACTGGCCAAACACAGTATGTCAATTTCTTTGAATACTGATTCAATCAAAACAGCTACAAAAAGAATTGGAGGCCGGGCGCGGTGGCTCACGCCTGTAATCCTAGCACTCTGGGAGGCCGAGGCGGGCGGATTATTTGAGCTCAGGAGTTCGAGACCAGCCTGAGCAAGAGCGAGACGCCGTCTCTACCAAAAATAGAAAGAAATTAAT